>NW_015112745.1:0-57146 GCF_001443285.1 Poecilia latipinna
ACAAGACCCTGGTTCTTATAGCTGTGATTGAAAAGATCATGTTATTTTTGTTTTGTTTTTTTTCCCCCAATGCCTTGCATTGATGTTAATGACAGGCTCCTCCTAAGACCAAGAAGGTAAAGGAGGCAGCAAAGGCCAAGGCTGAAGAGAAGAAAGAAGAAGCCCAAGCAGAGAAAGAAGTTCCTGCAGAAAATGGCGAGGCCAAAGCTGAGGAGGTACGGTAGCACTGGTGCCTAATGGGCCTGGTTTCATAGTAAGAACAAACTGCTAAACATGTCTGCTTTATTCATTGACAGGCTGCTGCAGCAGATGGTCAGGCAGACGAAAAGGAAGACAAGGCTGAAGAGGATGAGAAAGCAGAGTAGCGGAGATGGTTTAATGTACTACTTTTTGTTGTAAAATGCAGAGAATATTTTTATCAGCTATTTTCTTAAGACGGCATTGTTTTTAAGGATGTGATTGCATTTTTAAAATACTTAAATGTCTGTTAAATTTCCAAAGCTTTTGTGAAGGGACCCTTTCTGTCATTGTGTTGATTGTATTTTGTGGCATCATACATTTTTCAGGAGAGAGAAAGAGAGAGTTTGTTCAGAGGGACCATATCACCGGTACTATTATGGATTCTCAAAATGCTGTGAGTGGAATAATGCTGTGGAAGCTAAAGCATTATTTTGTGTTTGTACTTTGGTGCTCAGCTTTCACTTTTTTTTTGTTTTTGTTTTTACCCCCATCTGAAACAAATGTTAATTTTCTGGTACAGTAGTAAACAACGGTGTAACACATTGCAGAGTTAGTTGTTTATCCTTTTAGGATCTTGGGTTTGGGGATTTTATCTTTTCCAAATGCATTTATGTTATAGGTGGTATAAAATGCCAATTAAAATGGTTGTGTTTGCAAAGTTGTTTTGTTTTTTGTTGTTGTTTTTAACTTGGCCTTCATTCATAATGTTAACATGAATAGCAACACCCTCTACCTACAGTGAATCCTGCATCTTTTCTACACTGGGACTACAGCTTACCCCATGTTGTAGAGCCACAGCTTTCTATCAGAAAACTATGCAATTTTCTATTAGAAAGCTGCATAGAAGTCACTTTTTTTTATTATGGCAAAGTCCTGCCATAATTTTGAATTGATAAATCACTCTTAACATAAATTATGAGTTTGTTGATTGCTTCACTAGCACATAGCCCACATAATATTTTCAGTAGGTCTAAGGTTAAATTTTCTCAGAGACCTTCCAGCCTTCAAAATCTATTTTTATATGTATATAGAATAATTTTCCCAACTGGGCCCAATTTTCAGCCATTTGACCCAAATTCTTACTCTGTGGCAAAAAGGAAGTAAGTAGGTTGCTTAGGAAAAACCCTAACTAATATTGGTTAAACTGGCCAAAAACTGAAAGATGTCACAAAATCCATTGTCACTGTCAACAGTGACGTTAGGGTTTTGTTAACATGGACTCGAGTAACAACCAAGAAAGAAATGATCGTTACTTAAAATTTCTAATCATTTCTGCTTAGAAAAGTGGTCAAATATCCAAACAGAATGAAGTCAGTAGCTCTTGACTAAAGAAAGTTTGTGGTTTCTCTGGAAAACGTAAGGCACATTTAACAAAAAGTATGTGTGAGTTCCAGAAAATCCACAAAGTAATATTTATGCACCTTTTACTTAAATGATCAAAATTACTTTAAAATGGGTGAACTAGTTTGCATTGAATTTTATTAGTGCAGATAATTTTTTTATTTATTTTTTTTTTACAAAATTAGGTTTTAATATGCAAGGCAAAGATCAGCCTTCTTACTTTCATGTGTGTCCGTTGTGTCAGTTGACTTTTTTTGTATGGCGCCTATTCTCGACAAGTGTCTTAATTTAATCTTGAAATTTAATTCATTTCAAGAGTTCAAATAGAAGACAAACAACCAAGATTATATTACACAGAGATATGGTAAAACAACAAAAAAAAGATAATTGAAAAATTCTACTTGTTTCACAAAGTCAAAAATCTTTTTTTTTTTTTTATTCCAGCATTGATGTCATTTTGCTTTGATGAATATTGCTTATAGCTAATGAAAATACAACTTTTAGTGGCTTTGAACCATTGGGAAAGGCTCCAGTTCTTATTCTTTTTAACCCACAAAAATACAGCTGATATTCTTTGTTCAGTTGTGGCTTAGCACAAAGTATCTGACAGTTACACCCATGTCAATGGATAAATATCCATATGAAGCATTAAGTTCAGCTGCTGTCCATAGAGCACAGAATGTTATAAACTTTTCAAGGCTGCACTGGGGCATTTTTTCTATTTTTCATTCCTCTCAACTTTCGATTTCTCATTTTCATTGTGTGAACAGACAAGTTCGTTTGGCAACAGACATGTCCTCTATAGAGGCTTGGTGTTAGTTAGTGACTGTTCTGGAAAATTTCAAATTTCTGTTTTACTTTAATTTGGGGTGAGGTGAGTTGCAGCTCACCTCACCCCAAAATGATTAAAATCAATAGAAATAAATTGGAAAACATTACGATGTGTTATGCATGTATGAGTAATTTCATTTTTTATTTTAACGGGGTTTTTTTGTTTTGTTTTTTCGTTAGGAGGAGCATTTTTTTTAACTGCAAGCCACAGTAATCAAAATTATCAAAAATAAATGAATAGGAGAATTTTTTTTAATATACAAAGCTAAAGCTAAAAACGACAAGCTTGTAGCATTTATTAATTTATTTTTAGAACACATTGTATTCACACTTGTTCGCTGGTTTGACATAAGAAATGTATATTTTGATGAAGTGAGCTGGCAACCGTTATCGGTGACGTCACATGCACAGCTCACGACCTTGCTATCAGAAAAGGGGGAGGGCGTAACATTAATAGCACTGTGTTTATCAATTTTAAAATGTGTGTTGTCCTTTGAAAATATAAAAATAATTAGTCCAATGTAGTTCTGTATTTTTACAATGATGTAATATAACTGTGGCTAGCCACCAAGCTAACGCGCGGTGGTGTCTTTTGTTGCTGGAGTGCTCCTCCCTCCCTGCCCCCTTTTTCCTGTGTTACTCCGCCGTGGCGGAAGTAAGTTGTATCGCCGAGGCCTCATCCTTCCAATGGCGACTGCAAACAGGCTGAATAGAAAGCGGGAGCAACCGTGGAGGGGGGTCAGCGACGTGTAACCGAAATTAAATAAATATATCTGATTTTTCTTTAGCAACAAAGTTAGTCTGAAGATCACTCCACCTCTCCAAATCACGGCCGTTTCCATGGCCAAAAGTCGGAACATTTCGCTCCTTGAGTCGGGTAAGCCGCAGAAGTAAACCCCAATTGATGGCTTGATTTACACCAATATCGCTCGTGCTAATTGATTCTTGGACTGATTTCCAGGCTATTAATGTACTCACTGTTCCGTTTCAGAGCTCTATTACTTGATTTCTCGTTTCCTAACAACGGGTCCGTGTCGGAGAGCGGCTGAGGTGAGCTGGCGTGCTTTCACTGGCACACTTTGTTGTATTTCGACATAGTTGACGAGCACTTGATAATAGTTAATATACAGGCACCCTAATCTGGATTGCTTTTCAATTCCTCTCCAGGTCCTAGCAAGTGAACTCGAAGAATATCAGGTCTGTATTTTGGTTGTCTCTGCTTGCTAGGTAACTGCTAACTAGCTGCTTCGCTGTAGGCTGACTGTGCTTATAAACTTGGTGAACTCTTTGGACTTTTTAATATCCCGTTACGTCCCACTTATTTGACATCATCCGGTTTAAAGACGCGTGTACCTGCTTCAATTTTTAAAGTAAATCATCTTTGATAAACTGTTTTCGACAGCTCTTACCGGGAAGATTGGACTGGCTGGGAAATGAACACCCTAGAACATACGAAGATGTGGTAAGATTTAACTTTGTGATTTCAAGTTCAGTGCCGATGCTTGTTATTGTCTTGTGACAGAGGGGGCTGCACGTTCTGTGCTTGTTTACGGTCTTTGTTCGGTTTCCATCTGAACCGCTGATGTAGATCTTTAACTTTTAATGAACTGTAAAGCCTAACTTGTTCGGAAAACCTTAACTGTTTATGGTTAACTTTAGAATGGTCTACCAAAAACCCGCATTAGGATGGGAGTTTAATGTTTTTTGTACCAGCTGTCGTATTGCAGTTAGGGTGGGTTGTTCGGCTTGTCGCTTTGCTGAGACTGCTTTCTCAGCCAATCACAAGCCGAGTTTCTTTGTCTCTGCGTTATTTTGCATGTGACCTGCGCTGTGATTGGTTCTTTAAAGAAAGAGAATATTTGCATACAAACCACGCCTTGAGGAACAAGGGGTGAGAAGTGCATGAAAAAAAATACTTTGTCTGACACCTAACTTGTTATAATGCAGACTCCAGGCACAAATTAAACGTCTAAAATACTGGAGAAAGCTTTTGGTATGATTTTTTTGATTATTTAACAACAGACAATAGTCTTATTTAAAAATACTAAGGTTTATTTGTTTCCAATGTTGAGATATTTGATATAAACAAATCTTATAGATCCGTTAAAAGTATTGGTAAACAATGTAGTTAAAAAATGTTGAAAACATTTGTATAGACCCATGGCACACTTATGTTTATCTTCCAAAAATCCATGCATCTGTGCTGCACATGTTGGCAGGAAATGGCTTTGGAAGCAATGCTAACAAGGAGCTTGAAATAAATAATGCATGTAGACTGCCTTGCTTTTCAATAATTTAATAATAAATTGCCTATTTCATCAGGATTTTACTTAATTCCCCTTTGGGATTAATAAATCCAGGTTCAAACTCAAAACTGAGTAAGTGCCAGAGTTGGTTTGAAGGTGTTTTATCAGTGACTCAATTGACTAGGTTCTATAAGATAACTTTTTTTTTTTTAATCCCTTGGCATTACAGACTGAGTTTTCGTCCATTATATTATAACTAAGAATGATCTGAAACACATAAATAATTTGTAATTGTCTCTTTGATTGCATTTGTACTGTATAAATTTAATATTTTCATAGAAATCGCATTTATTATTATTTTTTTTATTGAAACAAAACAAACAAACAAAAAAAGTGAAAACTGCTGTTTGTAGATACCCTGTGTAAAGAGGCATGGGATAACATTTATTATGATACTATAAATAAGAATTGGATTTTATGAAAAACAAAGCTTGAACTATTGTTGCAACTCTCAAAAACGTGTAGCTATAGCTTTGGACTGGTAAAGTTATGTAAGCTGTTCCCACCGGTAATATTTACTGCCGGTAATGTCAGACAATAGTGAATAAAGGTTGATCCAAAGCAGGAGCCGAACAAATATTTTTCAATTTTATGAAAACTAAAACTACAAACGGTATGGTAAGAGGACCTGGTCCTATGTATGTCAGTCAAGTTTGCAGCTGTACGCCATGTATAAGCTATTGTGAAACAGCGTTTGGTACAAGTATGGGACTTGCTTATAGAGTTTACACTAAAATTCAACAGAATTGTGGAAATATGCTCCTAGCTGAATAGCGAAATTTCACTGCTCTTGTTGTGTTTGCCCTGACAGGTTGCTGCCAACAGACATGTTGCACCCGACCATTTGCTACAGATATGTAAGCAAATTGGACCACTCCTCGATAAAGAGGTCCCATCGTGTGTCCCAGGTGTGCACTCTCTCCTGGGGTCTGGAAAGCAGTCCATGCTTCGGACTGCGAAAGGTACAGGCTTTGTGTATTTTTATGCTCAGGAATGTGAGACGGCGTTTTTGTTACTTTAGACCGCATGAGGAGTTCAATTTGTTTCCATAAAACATTTGTTCAAGCAGAGATTGTTCAGCAGTTGTTTTTTCATTTGTTCATTTGTGAGGAGTGATACCGAGACATCTGTTCCACTCACTCATCTGGCAGTCGGCAGAAGCACATCATGAACTTTCTGATTTTCAGACTGTGACGGTGTGCAGCTCAAAGCTTCATCATATGCAGCCCTTCATCGGGGCAGACCACCAGAGAGGCCTTTGAACCAGAAGCAACCTCCACATCAGGGTAAGTCCCAGTGGTGTGGCAAATGAAACTAACTAGTAGCATATTTGCTGAGAGGTGTTCCGTTCATCTGCTGTGATTTTGTCATTCCTTTATTTGTGGTACTTTGAAGTTTAATATTTTGATGATGATTTCATTGTAGTGCTGTTTTATTTTAAGCTCACCGTTTGTCTGCCACAATAAAGCCACCTTTATCACGTGATGAAGTGTTGGGCCATAATTTTGACATAAAATTTGTTCCATTTAATTTAGTGGCGAGATTCCCTGATGTTACAGAGTTTCTAATCTTTTGTGCATTGAGGGCCTTATTTTCTGTGCATTCTTGTTAAACCTGTTTGACGCACCTGTAGCAGTGCTTCAGCTCTGAAACCTATCCTGCTATGAGAAAAGTAATGCATATATTTGGCTCTAGGGTATTTGGGGTGTTTTACACGTATGAAGTTACTATTTACGGCTTCTGAGAATGTGTCTCCCTCCACACTTTTTAATGCAGATATTTTTTTTTATTTTCTTTCCCAGGCAAATATGAATAAGTATAAACTAAAACGGTTTGTTTGGTGTTTGTGCACACCTTACTGTAACATTCATCACGCCCACTGTGTGTTGTTTGGTTAAGAACTTGGGGCCTGAGCCATAGCTTAATAATTTGTAACAAAAACATTTGAGCTTGACAACAATGCTATCTTAATTTGTAGGTGAAACAGAATTTTGTTTGACGAGCTGTATTGTTTGGAGGCACAATGGCCTACTTTCAGAATCTGTTGTAAAACCAGAAATTACTGCCACTGATGTTTGTTGCATTAGGAATATCTTCAGTCTATGCAATCAGTGCACATCTTAAGGTGGTGGGCCATCAGTTGTGTGGAGGTTCTCGCTTATCTAATAACTCAACATACCAACACATGTTGAATGAGGCTCATAATGTCAGCACTTTTTCAAATCTTACAATTTCTATCTCTGTGCTCCGGTGTGTTTTATTAACAGTGAAGGTACATCGAGGGAGGGAGCTGACCGGAGTGCAACGTTTCAGCTCCATCTGTCCTGTCAGCACATATGAGCACATGCGTCTGCATCGGCGGATCCTGGGACATCTGTCTGCAGTGTATTGTATCGCATTTGATCGAACCGGTCTCAGGATCTTCACAGTAAGATGGAAGCACTCGTCCTAACTGATAAAATATTGGCAGCCTGACTGTTTTCTACATTAGGGATGTCCAATGGTATGCAGATGAAAACTACATACCATACACTTCTGCCTCTTTATGTCTACCAGTTGTTCAAGCAAACACCCACTGGAGTTTGTGTGGGATTTCCTTATGTTTCTAATTGTATCTGACTCCACATGTACCGCTGCATCTTTCAATGAGCTCTCCTCTCTCTTGTGGCAACGCTTTTATGCATATCAGTTTGAGGTGCTTTGTCATTTCCAAGCATATTTTGATATGACCAATTTTGCTTGTAACATTTTATTCCGGTTCCAGTTGAACATGTGTGAACAAACGTACAGCAACAGCAATTCTCCTGCTTTAAAAAGTTAGGGTTTTGCTTTAAACGCTCATAAAATGTAATTTACTTTGTTTTGGCTGCTCTCGGTACAGCTCTATCACAAACAGAAAATTGTTGGGGGATTATTTATTTATTTATTTATTTATTTTTTTTTGAGACCAGTGGTATTTATTTGGAGAGGAAAAGGGCAAAGAGAGAGAGATAGACGAGGATTTGGGGATGGAACTGCAGCAAAGGTGCCAAGGTTGGAAATCAACCTTCAGACAGCTGGGTCGAGTGCTAATAGAACTAGAAATATCCTTTATTGTCCCACAATGGGGAAATGTCTTTGCAAGAGCAGCGAAGTGACGGGTAATAACAGCAGAAAGCCATGGCTTGCTTCTGTTTATGGGGTGTCCGCTCTACATCTACAGGATTCGTCTTCCATGTCGAGTGATATTTGAAAATAGACACTCACATGGCAGAGAGCTGAAACATCCAATACACTCCCTCTTTTACTGCGAAGGTGACTGTAAAGGTTACAAAAAAAAAAGATGAAAATTGTGAAGGAAAACCAATTTCTTTGTGAAGTACGTGTCTGGATTTTGCACTGCAGTACATGTATTGGAAGTCGTGTTTAATCTGGGACTCCGATATCAACCGTTTAAATAGTTCTTTCTCAGGACATCCCTAATGCATGTTGTGGTGTGCTGCTAAAATCTTTTCTACCTGATCTCTGTTTTACCACGTGTCCTGAAGCAGAAATAACTTGTGTCTTTAAGGGCTCAGATGACTGTTTGGTGAAGATTTGGTCTTCGCTCGATGGAAGGCTTCACTCAACATTGAGAGGACACTCTGCAGAAATCACAGACTTGGCTGTCAACTATGAAAACACACTAATTGCTGCAGGAAGCTGTGACAAGACCATCCGTGTGTGGTGCCTTCGTACCTGTGCTCCTATGGCTGTGCTGCAGGGACACAGTGGATCCATTACCTCCCTTCAGGTAAAGAAATGGGCAGCAATAAAAACACCCTGTTATTTATCAATTGGGACTTTCTCCCGTTGTAAAGATAAGAGGAGGGCAGGTTAGGTATGTCGAGGCATTTTTAATATCTAGTTGATGATTTGTAATGCTTTCGAGACTGTATTAAAACTGTTCCTGCTAGGTCTGTTTATTCTCACAGGTGAGCCTTTCTCTTGAGATGGCTCACCTGGAACATTGCGCTATGGTTGTGTTCCATCAGAGAACGGGGTTAGACTTGAAAGCTGAAGAAGAGGAAGGCAAAATGGGTCAGAACATTTTTTTTAAGTACAATGCGCACTACAGTGAGTCAGTGAAAGCTACTTCTGTTTAAATGGTTGTTCTGGCTAAAGTGGAGTCCTAAAACTGAGTCCTAAAAGGAACCGCTTGTATCGAGGAAATAAAGCTCAGACATCTTAAGACATGACTTTTAAAAAGGAAAAATGTTTTTAGGATTTAAGGTTTGTGCTGTAAGATACCAGTGTGATTTAGACTTAAAGAGCATAAATAAAAAAAAAATCTAACACAAATTTCATATAACTTCATACAGTTTGAAGGCGTATATTTGTTTAGATTATTCCTGGTTACATAAGACGTGGCAGAATGCCTTTATTGTTGCACTCAGTCTGGTCTCTGTCAGCTGTTGTGTTGCTGCTTGTTTTCTCTTTTATCAGAAGGAGCCCGGTTGCTACATACTGGCCGATCTTCTGGTGAACGTTAAGTTTCTTTAGATCAGGTTCTCCAACAAGCAAAAGTTGGAAAATGTTCACACATTTCACCAACACGTACATTGGTATGTCATATGCTTCAGTCAGGCAGGGTAAAGAATTGCGTTTTCAACAAGTTGACATTTGTTATGTTTGTGCTAACCTGCTTTTTATTGGTCAGGTGTATTTATTTGCAACTCTCACTGTTCTCTTGCTTCACTGCTGCAGCTGACCTGCCTACGCAGTGTTTTTTTTTTTTTTTCTTTTTCTTTTTTCACCAGGGTCGGGGGGGCGATATAGCTATATTAGATTGTTAAAGATTTTAACTTGCTGTCATCCTGCCAAAGCAGAGAGATTGGAATGTAGTCAATACGTCATTTTCTGTCCATTTTTTTTTATTCCAAGACTTACCTTAGTGTTGCTCTTCATCTGTTAAAGGAAAATGAATTGTGACACATGCTTCTTACTGTAATGTCTTTTGCCAAAGTGTCAGAGCAAATCTTTGTGAGATGAATCGGATATTAACCAAATATTTTAGAGGTATTTTTTTCCTGGGAACTACAACCAGATAAATAAGTTACAGCTTTCTGCATATTGATTGTGTTAGCAATCAATGTGCTAACACACTTTACAAAATAAAAAAGTCTTGTAGAAATACAACAAACGCCACAGTACTTTATAGAGCATTGCAAACCATGTTTTGTTTAGTAAAGCCCCACAACTCAGTTCAGTTATAGCAAGTGTAAAAGTTATTTGAAGACATTCAAGTATTGTTTGATTGCATAAGACTACAACATATCTAGAATTTGATTTTTGTCTGTGATTTGTGAAATACCTTTTATTTAATCATACTATGCAGTAATGAAATGTCACCCACATATGACTGAATAGGTTGACAGACTTCCTATAGATTGAAGTCTGTCAATATAATATACCAATATACCCTGCTAGTCGGACAGTACAGTCTTTTCACCATGCGACATGTTTCTTGATTGAGCAGGTCAGTTGAGGTCTTGTTTTATTTGAAAAACAGCTCCGTTCAGCTTTCACTTCCTCTGGAGTTACTGGTGTAAAAACTTAACCAAATGCAGAAGCCCTGATCCTCATATTTAACAAGTAAACCAAAAGCCTTTTTGTTGGTGTTTATTAGCCAAATTTTGAAGGTAGGTGTTGTAGTGAGTTGGGTGCTGTGATTGTCAGGTCTACCAGTTTTATGAAATGAGATACTCACTGCTTTTTAGGCACTCCAGAAAGCGAAATGAACTTTATGCTCATCTCTGATGACCTGAGTCTGGATTTTTCAGGGGGGGTTTTTCCACCCGAGCTTAGTGGGACGTTAATGTTCAACCCTCTATTATTGAGGAAGTTTCTCTGCATAAAATAACTTGAGTATTCACTGTACCGACCCGCATTTCTTTTGTTGTTAGTTTTCACCTTTTGCAAAGGGCTCCAAACGTTACATGCTGTCCACTGGAACGGATGCTACTGTCTGCTTCTGGCAGTGGGACGTCAACAACATCAACTTCAGGTCAGCATGGCTTCTTTTAGCAGGACAGTGGTGAAAATGAGTTTAGAAATGATTAGGATTAATACAGTCTTTTTTTTTTTTTTTTAAATGAAGGAAGAAGAAAAAAAATGTAACAATGAAAACTGCATAATGTAGATGGTTGTGCAAGAGTTAATGAATTTTATATTTCATTCATTTTGTTTTCAATTATGTTGATTTCAAAGTAACTTACTGACACTCGTCCACACCAGAATATTTTAACAAGAGAAATTGCATACCTTTTTTAAAATTACAATTTAAAGAGAAAAATAAAAATAACTTTTTCCTAAATCTCAAGAATCTTGCCTTTAGTATTTAAAGATTTTTGTGTTTGGGGACCATTTTAACTCTGGAAAGGCAAGAATGGAAAAAAATCTGCTTTTTCCACTTAAAATAAAGTCTATGATGTATTGTAGATACTAGGGAATTTATAAATTAGCTGAGCCGATAATATGTGAAGATAAACCTAAAAAAAAAAAAAGCCACGTGATGTGTTTGAAATGCAGACATGTAGATGGATGCTGATGAGACGGCTTGTGCCACATATTCCTTGACCCCTACATGTTGAGGATGATTCTGGCCCTTTCTGTCACTTGTCTGTCCTTTTCGGTGAAGATTAGCCATCACTGTTTGTGTAAACTTGCCAATATTTTTCTCTGTTCTCCCTAAAGCGATCGGCCACACAAGTTTACAGAGCGGCCAAGGCCAGGGGTCCAGACTGTGTGCTCCTCGTTCAGTCCAGGTGAAGATTTCTTTAAGCATGAGCAAATGCTGAAAGTGTTTCACGCCGAGTTTTATGGATCCTACTACTGTGTTTTCCTCTCCAACAGTTACCTAAGTGGGAACTCATTAGCTTTGGGAAAACCTGAAACTTATCACAAAATGATCTTACTTTCAGGTGGGATGTTCTTGGCAACCGGAAGCACAGATGATGTCATTAGAATATACTACTTGGGAAGCGGGAGTCCAGAGAAGATATCAGAGCTCCATGAGCACACGGTTAGCAGGCTATCTCTTTTCTACCATATAGCAAATACTTTCTAACATGTAAACCTGGCATTTGCATGTAACATTTAAGTTTATAACCACTGACAATATGAGGGATTTTTTTGGGCTTCTTTTTAGGATAAAGTGGACAGCATCCAGTTCTCCCACTCAGGTGAAAGGTATGTGTATTTACTATTACACCGTTTATTTGTGTTAAGTCAGTACTGAGTTAATTGTGCAATGGAAACCGTGTTCTGTCTCAGGTTTGTAAGCGGAAGTCGAGATGGAACGGCTCGAATTTGGAAGCTGCATCAGCGGCAGCGCTGGAGATGCATCCTACTCAACATGTCTGCAACTCTTCCTGGGTAAGGGCTCGAAACATTAATTTCTTAACATAAAGCTTAAAACATCAATTTCTCTTTGTGGTATTTTGATTATTGCTTACTGATTGTGTAATATAAAACTATGGTGTACACCGAAAAGTCCTTTGTCCACATGTATTTTGGTCTTCTGTTGGATAACTGTAACACATAAGATGGAAAATATCTCTCAGGTTAGTTGTTGGAAGAAGTAGTTTGAAATCCAAAAGACAATAGAGGAATTAAGGGTGCAATTTATTGACCAATTTATTGACCAGCCGAAATCGGCCACCCGATGTCTCGGCATCCATTTCCTTAATTTTGGGACATCGGCGATCGGCTGATACCTACATGTGAAACCGATTGTATTCCCGATCTGTCTACCTCAGCAAAGGTCTAAAAATCAACCACTGTCCTCTTTTGCCCTCATGTGAAAGAGGTTTGACTAACGTGCTAACCCACCAGGTCACCTCTTTATGTTTGCAATAAACAACTATTGCCAACTCAGCAACTTTCTTGCTATTATTTAGCAACATTTCAGTCCAAAAAAAAGTATCAGCAAAAATCAGAATCAGCAAATTGGGCTTTTGATCAGCCAGAAAACTACAATTGATGCACCCCTAAAAGGAAGTACAAGAATATACCCAAACATGTTTCCAAACTTTAATCAGTTTTTACTCAACAAAAATATTACTGAAGCTTTATGGTCTTCATCTAAGCTTCTGTTGGCTGTGAGTAGAGACAAATTCAATGTTGCATTTGACCCAGCGATCAGAGTTAATCTTGGAAAACCTAACTGTGATCACCAGCTGATTGATTAGTTCATTCCAATATGTACAGAGCTGAAGTAGTTCTACACAGTCTAACTACATGACCAATCTGCCAGATTGTTTTCTGCCACAAGGAAGAAGAATGTATTTTTTATCGTTAAGGAGAGCCGAGCAACTAAATATTGATTTTGAGCAAGATGAAAGAGAAATGCTTCAGTCGAACAAAAACAGGTCCCAGTATATGTGCTGCAGCAGTGTTATTGGGGAAACTCGACTTAAATTACCATTAGATACAGACTGAAAGTGTTTGTTGAGTTAATGAGTTGGACTGTTTTTGGTGCCAATTTATCGTCGTTTCCTTCTCTTATTAGTGCTGAGCCAACAATCGAAGAGGAAAACTACTTTAAACCCAAAGTTACCATGGTTGCGTGGGATCGCCATGACAATACAGTCGTCACGGCTGTTAACAACCATCTCCTCAAAGTGTGGAACTCCTACACAGGACAGCTGCTACATATCCTAAAAGTACATGTGCCCAAGATTTGTCTTGCTCAGTGAAGAAACCCAACACTAATTATTCCCATTATTATTCTCAAATGAAGTTAATAAATCCTACTGATGTTTTCAGGGCCATGAAGCTGAGGTGTTTGTCCTCGAACCTCACCCCTTTGATGCCAGGATCATCCTGTCTGCTGGCCACGACGGGAACGTCTTCATCTGGGATCTGCAACGAGGAAAAAACACCCGGCATTACTTCAACATGGTACACACACACACACACATTCTGCACAAGCAGGACAGCATCCTTACAGATTGAGAAAGACAACAGTAACGCAGTGCAATTCAATTATTTAGAATTTACCATGAAGCTAATTGTGACAAATGATGGCAGGCTGAGAGCCGAGTTCTTGATTTAGTAGATCATTTGTTGGGGCTTTCAACCATTTACATCAGTGTAATGTTGTTTCTTAATCAAGTTTATTCACACATCTTTTATTCTTTTACCCGGAGGGGGTAAAATACACTTGTCGTGGTCTCCTTTCAAGTACTTTGTTTTTCTTATTCCAGATTGAGGGTCAGGGTCACGGAGCCGTTTTTGACTGCAAATTCACTCCTGATGGTCAGCGGTTTGCCTGCACAGACTCGCACGGCCATCTGCTCATCTTTGGCTTTGGCAGCTCCAAACCGTACGAAAAGGCAAGAAAAATAGATCGAGAAAATTATAAATCTTTTTGGCACAGAAGACGAACCTTTCATACGTGTTTGATAGAGAGAAGTAGTTATTTGGGGGGGGATGTCTACTGGACATTAAAGTGAAAAAAGAAGAGTTTTTTTTATTTTATTTAAATAATTCTTCCCTTGGTTTCCACAGCTTCCAGACCAGGTGTTCTTCCACACAGATTACAGGCCACTGATTCGAGATGCCAATGGCTTTGTATTGGATGAGCAAACACAGCAAGCTCCCCATCTGATGCCCCCTCCGTTCTTGGTCGATGTAGATGGAAACCCCCATCCACCCAGGTATCAGACTGTAAAGGACAACTACATAACTCTCCGTATCGTCCACAATGAATCGTATTCATTTTGATTTAGATAATTAAGAACAAACTAATGTTTTTTAAGTACAATGCCAAATGCAAATTTTAGTACAGTAGTTTATTTTTTTTTAATCGATCTTTAAAAATGACAATAAATTTCCTGTATTAAGATATTACTCAAAAATTGTTACCTTATATTCTGGACGCTTAACAGTATAAGTCGAATCAGTCAAGGAGGAATGAACTTATACCCCGGTGAGACTTAAATAAGTCACATTTATTTAGAAATGGTCGAACATGAGCTTTTCAACAAACTCATGGAATCTATCGACCTAGGCTTTGAAGTTTGCTGACTTCGTTCCAACTCTTCTGGTCGTTCGCTGATCAGGAACACATTGGTTGAAAAATGTCCAGCGCCTATCTTCAGACAATTAGAGTTGATCCCCTGATAAGTTGGCAATCATTTAAATTTAGCATCAAGTCTTTCATTGTCACAAAGTTGCAAATGGACACATGAAGCTCCTCTGTTGCTACATTCTTATATTTTAGACTTCTTGTTCCAGATTGAAAAAAAAAAAAAAACACTATTAGCTTTTACTTCCCTACTGTGTTTCATTTATAGATTGAGAATTTTTACTGATGCCACTTGGTTTTTTGTTTTTTCTTTTTGTCTTTTCCTCACAAAACATTCGGCTTTTTTCCAGATACCAGCGTCTCGTTCCGGGCAGGGAGAACATCGCTGCTGAACATCTGGTTCCTCAGCTGGGATACGTAGCCACTAGTAAGGCTGGAGCTTTACTCATCTTTACAGAAAACATTATATCAAAGCATATAGTTTATTTTTATTTTGACTGAGAAATCAACTTCTAATAATTCATCTACAGGCACCCATATGACTTACAATGGTTCTTGATCGTCCCGCGTCTTCTCTTTAGGTGACGGCGAGGTGGTGGAGCAGGTGATCAGCCAGCAGACGGCAGAACCTGAAGAGGTTTCAGTGAGACGCAGCAGCCTTCTGGACGAGGCGATCCGACAGCTGCAGGCACAACAGGACCGGCAGAACCAGGTCGGGACAGAAGCAGCACCAGCTCCTGACGCCAGACCAGAAGGTCCGGTGTTGGCACCAGCACCAAGTACTCCACGCAGAGGTAGCAGCCATATTCCTCTGCATCGTTTTATATCTGTGTCCTTGAATTTTGTTCATGGATTTTCTTTTGTTTTCTCCCCCTCCCCCGTCCATCCAGTGTCTGTGAATGAGCGAGCAGATGTGCAGTCACCTCCTAATGTGGGTCTGAGACGAAGTGGCCAGGTGGAGGGTGTGAGGCAGATGCACCAAAACGCTCCTCGCAGTCAGATGGCCACAGAAAGAGACCTGCAGGCGTGGAGGCGCAGGGTGGTGGTTCCTGAACTGGCAGCTAGCAACTACAGGTGAAACAATTCAACCTAAAATATTTCCAGACTTTGACTTTAAGAGACCGTGATTTAAATGCTACTTTGTGATAAGTTTTCTTGGTGACTCGGGGTAGGTACAACTTGAAACGTAAAGGACTTCATAGTACCACTTTAGTCAAGGATACAGATGTTATAATCTTCTGTGGCAAAAATATATTTTAGGCTAAGTTCAGATGTTTGTAGTTTTCAATTTTTATTAATACGAAAGAAACCCAGAAGTTGAAGTTGGTTTCTACGTGATAGTTAATTGCTATTTTTGTCACCTTTATCATAAATGTTCTCAAAAAAAATAACCAATGTGTAAAATGTTTCAGGAACCAGGAGGATGTTCGCACAGCCAGAGGAGATGAGGAGGTTTTCCTGTACAACACAAAGAAAAGACGGATTATCTATGGCAGCTTTCGGGTAGGTCTGCTGTTGCTTTGCTGCGTTAGTCTCAGTTTTAGCCATTTTTTGAAGAAGAGCTTCTCTGCAATTTCATTATTAGTTTTAAAGAATAAAACTTGTATATTAAGATTTATTACATACAGACTGTAATACATTTTTATCCATCCATCCGTTATCTAAGACAACGGATGGATGCAGGGTTCTGAGGGGAGCTGGTGTCTTTCTCCTAATATATTTTTATTTGTTATATAAATGTGATGAACAGACTTTGCTTGAGCCTCCAGCCAAGCCTCGCTTTAGCATCTATTACTAAGACGTTTTTCTTCCACTCAATGATCTATGAATACTCTTGGATACGTCCCTCTGTGAACATTCAGATTCTTCAGCATTTGTGACTGTTAAGTCAGAAGTCTTCCCCATGGACATAGCAGAAGTCATTTCTGAATTAAGACGTGTTTCTTTGGTAATACAGACCAATTAAATAAATTAGAATATTACTGAAATCCAATTTATTTTAGCAGCTTTATCACTGAGTGAAACACGGTATGTATGTTAATTGAACACTGATGGATGTGCCGATGCGCCGAAAAACATTTTTGTTGAGATGAAATTGTGTTGTAGTTGGTTTATCCTGTGCAGCAGTCGATCTGTTTGGCGTTTCTTGATGCTGACTCGGTCCCATCCGTCCTCAGGATGATTCAGACGAAGAACCTTCGGCTGCAAAGCGAGTTCACAGCCGCAGAGGTTCCTCAGATCTTATTGAATTCTCATGTGAAGAAGGCGAGGAGACGGCTAGTTCAGATATTCACACTGAGGTAATTCACTGTCACTCTTCTTGTCAGTTTGTATTGATATGACCCACATCTCTGTGGCTCCAGTTTATTTTTAACCTTTTTCCTTTTTTGTCCCAGGACAATGACATTGATGGCAGTGAACTGGATACCTCCAATGATGAAGAAGAGTGGACCAGTGACAGCTCTAAGTACGATTCCTTGTGCTCTTTTCTACCAATTGCTTGAAAGATACTTTTCTTCAGCTCCTCTGTTTTAGACCATTGTCACCTCAGATGGCTCTCTGAGGCTCCTCTGGTCGCTGTTGCCAATTGAAAACGTTTCGTGTTCTGATTGGGCAGCCATACATCCAGCGAGTACTCTGACTGGACAGCAGATGCCGGCATAAACCTGCAGCCCTCCACGCCACTGTCGTCACGTAAGCGAGTGAGGTGCAGACTCAGCAGCTCCGAGGACGAGGAGGAGGAAGACAACGAGGAAGAGGAGGAGAAGCAGCAAAGTGAGGAGGAGGAGGAGAAACCTGTGAAGAAAAGCAAAGAGAAAGCTAAGAAAGCCAAAGCCAAGTCACCCCGGGTGAGTTTACCGCTGCTGCTGTCGGGATCTAAATAGATTAATTTGCGTTGATGCTGTTTTAATTGGGATAAAGAAAGGTTTTGAAATCACTAAATGGTTTACCTGTTGTGCTCCAATCAGCGTCCAAAGCCCCGACCATCGATTAACAGAGAAGTGTCAAACGAGTTCAGGCCGTCGGCGTGGATCACCGATGTCATTCCCAGGAAGTCTCCTTTTGTTCCACAGATGGGCGACGAGGTATCAGACCTTTAAAATGCTTTTTCACTACTATTTTCACCACAAGTTACCACAAAGTTGATATAATATGCTGCTAGTCTTCATAGGCATTGAATCTTGTGTTTCTCCCAGGTGATCTACTTCCGCCAGGGCCATGAGGCCTATGTAGACGCTGTGAGTCGCAGTGAGCTCTATCCCATCAATCTGGAAAAACAGCCGTGGAAAAAAATGGAGCTGCGGGTAAAACGCATAAATCATGTTCAGAGCAGCATATAAAAGGCCATTAATTGTGTCCATGTCTTACGAAAGTTGCTGAGGTTCTCGTTAAACAGAACCGATTAAGTGAAAACCTTCATGTTTTCCAGGACCAAGAGTTTGTGAAGATCACCGGTATTAAATATGAAGTTTGCCCTCCAACGCTTTGCTGTCTGAAGCTGACTCTCATCGACCACGGCACCAAGAAAATCACAGACAAGTCATTTTCTATCAAGTAGGCAGCTCATGTTGAATTTCATGAATGCATATTAGTTGTACGATTGTAAAGATTAATACTAATGACAAAATATCATATTCCGTTTAAAAATTCTGTCTTTATTTGACCGTTTTTTTGTTTTGTTTTTTTTCTCTAGGTACCACGACATGCCGGATGTGATCGATTTTCTGGTGTTGAGGCAGAGTTATGACGAGGCGCTCCGTCGAAACTGGCAGCCAAGTAAGTTCTTCTTTTAGTGTAATCTTTTCTAAATCAGTTGAATTTTGTTTAGTCTTATTTCAGTAATGAATTCAAACTTTTAAACATATAAAGAAATAAATGTTACCAGGTACTGTGGGGTTACTTATGTACGTGATTAACTGTTGAATTGTTAAATGTAGAAAGTGGTCAGAATTTTCACTTCTGTTGTTCTTCTTCTATGGTAGATGACAGGTTTCGCTCAGTGATCGATGATGCCTGGTGGTTTGGGACCATCGTCTGTCAGGAGCCCTACCAGCCAGAATACGCAGATAGCCTCTTTCAGTGCTTCAAAGTCAGGTGGGAAAAATAACTGCCATCATGTCCAATCAAAGCATAATAATAATAATAATTAACTACTTTGACATGTTTAATGGGTGATCAGTGGTAGGGAAAGTAATAATGGTTCATTTTTGGAAGTAACAAAATAGTTTTTGTGGAGTGACGGTGGTACCTTTTGCATACACGCGTACACCGTTTTAAAATCATATTCAAGTCTTAAAATCTTCACTTCAAGATATGATGTTACATTTTTGAACTTTGCATATTATGATGTAGCTTTTATGACTCTATTATCCTATTGTATGTCATTATTGTCTAAGTGGCAAAAGCCAGGAAAACGTCTGTACTTGTCCAGAACTCTGTGGTCCTTGCAGCAGAAGGTTTGGAAGTGTCATTTTAGCGTTTTAAATTCTGCTAAATGGCGCTGATTTCTGTGTGAATGTTTGCGTTTTCAATAGATGGGACAACGGAGAAACCGAAAAACTCAGTCCCTGGGACGTGGAGCCTATACAGGACGACGGTAATCCCAGCTCAAGTATTTTCAGAAAGTCGTCTGTTCGCACTGTTTTGCTCGCGGCCCCTGACGACAAATTTCTAATCTCGTCTCTGCTGTTACTTTGCAGCCCAGCCCCCAGACACAGATGGAGGAGGTATCCCTGCGACAGCGGAGGAGATGAAAGAGCTGATGTACAAACCTGTACCAGGGGAGTGGGGCGAGAGGAGCAGGGACGAGGAGTGTGATCGCATCATCGCCGGTATCAACCAGCTCATTACTCTCGGTGCGTATGCCAAACAAGATGAAGTGTCTGTTCTTTGTTGGCTTATTAAGCCGCCTTCTTATAAATTGCACTGATCTGCCTTTCTTTGTGCTTTTAATGCAGAGATCGCAGCTCCGTTTTCTGGTCCGGTAGACTTAATCCAGTATCCCACCTACTGCACCGTGATCGCCTATCCCACCGATCTGGGCACAATCAGACTGCGGCTCATCAACAGGTTTTACAGGTGTGCTCCTCCAGTCATGTTTCACTCCATCCACCTTATAATCAGCAAAGGTTATTTTGTTTCAGTCTATTGAAATCTGAATAAATTACGTTTTGTTGCATACGTTCCCCTCTGTGCTTGACAGGCGCCTCTCTGCATTAGTTTGGGAAGCCAGGTATATTGCACATAACGCCCGCACTTTCAATGAGCCAAGAAGCAAGATTGCCCACTCTGCAAAAATCATCTCAAGCGTTCTCCAGAGATTTGTCAAGTAAGATCTGTTGCATGTTTTTCAGATAGTTTGTTTGTATTTTATGTTTTGAATGGTCAATTGGTGACACTTTATAAGCTCAATATATTCTGCATATTTTCTTGTTGTGTTTTTCTAGTAATCCAAGGTGCACGGATATTTTGGAAATCTACAGTGTTGTGGAGGAGATGGACGATGATGATGAGGCAAGTCTTCAAAGAATAATGAGTGAGAATAATAGTTCAGTGGAAAAAAAAAAAGTCTTTTGTTTTACAAAATGTTGAAATGCTGCAGGTTTGATCAGGTCTCATTGGAAAGGGTTGATGTTGGCTGCAGCTTTGGCAGAATGTGGCAACCTGAGCAGTTTTTATATTTTATGTGTTTTCAGAAACAGTCTTTCTCATAAAAGCACTTTGTAAAATTACCTTAGCTTCCCTGCGAGCTGAAATAATAGAGAAGTTGTAACCTTTAACGACTGTTTATATTAATGCTGTGGCATGCTCGAGATAAAACAGCCAGCTTCACTTAGAGGTGCAGCGGCTTTGAATGATGGTTCCCCGGTGAACGCAAGCCATTGAATTGAAATTGAATCGCTTTTATTTATTGTTGACTTGATTTCTGTATTTTTTTAAAACTTGAATTTGATTGTAAATGATTATATTGACCAACTCTGGCTCTCTTCAGGAAGAAGAAATGGAAGCACCAGGCACATCCTCAGGACATAGACTACGTCAGGTAAACAAGAAAAACTAACACTGACTTCATGCAGAACACAGCACATCCTTACGTTGATGCACTGCTCAGAGTTTCTGATAATTTTCTTTTCTAAAACTCTGACCCTGAATTAAAGACTTCAGTTAATTCCAACTATTTCTGTTCAAGTTACTAGAAGACACTTTTCTAAAACTTTTTTTAATAAATTGAAATGTTAACTGCCTTTACAGGAAAATGAAAGAGAGAGAACAGTGTCTTTTCACAGATTTTAAAACGGACATAATTATAAAATTAGCATTTTCTGGGTAAAGGGTGGAGCTGATTTCTCTAGAAAGTAAGAGATATCATGAAGTCTTTAACAATGTTAATGTCCATTTGTTAATCTCTGCAGCACTCAGTGGAGGTCTTGCCAGACCGAGATTCTTGGAAGGAACATTGTAGGCATCTAGTCAACTATATATTTGAATGTGAAGACTCAGAACCGTTCAGACAGCCTGTGGATCCTGAGAACTATCCTGTAAGTGAACATCAGCTGAGACTGCAAATCCAAACAACTCCAGGTTTTATTCTAAGCTTTGAAGGCCTTCCAAGTCATGTCTTGCTTATGTTTCCAGGATTATCTTGACATTATTGATACTCCAATGGACTTTGGCACAGTGAAAAGGACTCTGGAGGAAGATCGCTATGAAAACCCTATAGAGCTGTGCAAAGACACGCGCTTAATATTTGCCAATGCCAAGGCTTACACGCCCAACAAACGCTCCAAGGTAGGCGATAATTGCTGCTTGGGGAGGGAGCGTTTATCTCTTCTGGCGTCACATTTGAGATAAATTTACTGAGTCGTCAGGGATTTTCTTTAACCGTCTACTTCTTTTAGATTTACAGCATGACCTTGCGACTCTCTGCCTTCTTCGAGGAGCAGATCAGAACAATCATATCGGAGTACAAAACTGCCGTCAAAAGCAGTGACCGGCTGCGCCGCAGTCAGAGGTTTCGCAAGAAAATGCAGCAGCAGGATCAGTCCTCAGCCACAACAAGGTTTGTCTTGCCTCATCTGTGGTTGGCTGACAAATTCAACATACTATGGATTCTGAATGCTGTGCTCTAGTTCTGTCTTGTTACAACTGGTTTTCTTTTTTAAGTCCTACCTCAACCAATCATTTTCTGTTTCTAGAGCCCATTTTAAACAGGCATGTAGATCATGGTTCAATAACAAAAATAAAAACATCGCATTATGTATAAATATGGCATCCATTTCTAAGGCACGATTTGGTACATTCTTCTATTTGATTTAGCAGTACCACTGTGTTGTCTCATCTCCAGTGCTGTCGCTTGATTTTAAAATAAAATAAAAAATAGTAATAATGTCAAGATCTGTAATTAACCACACTTGGATCACAAACTATATGTTGACAAAATAAGCATTTTCGGTTCAAAAACCCTTTCTGCTGCTAATTTATTGAATAAACAAACATTAGACCTTTTGGGCTGTCTGGTCTGTTTTCATTACCTACTGCATATTCTGCATGTGTTCAGGTATTAAAAACAATATTGTATTTGTGTGTGGACAACCGAAAGAGCTGACTTTAGGTACAAATATATGTACCATCAGTCACACCCTCGATAGTCTTTTGAATGTCTGAAAAATAAGGTAAAAACAGGAAGTTTTATAGAAAGTAGACTTTTAAAATGTGCAGTCTAAAGTAAAACCAAAAGGCTGAGACAAAGAGAATCAAAGTATACAGCGAATCCTACTGAGAAAATAATTGCTGGATTTCCCGAGCTAGTGTCTTTGTCATGTTGTAGTTACTGTAACAGCTGGATGTCAAACTACTAAATGTTTCTCTCCCCTTTCGCCCCACCAGTCACAAAAAGTCCGCTGTTAAAACTCAGGAAAAATCGGAGTCGATGTCCATAACAAAATCTACCTCAGCCAAAGTGTCTGTTCCTGAGAGAGCGAGGCGGAGTCGAGGCAGAAGCTCAGGTCTAAGCTCCTCAGAGGACGACTCCGGCTCCAAAGCTGCCTCATCCACAGCAGGTACAAGCAAACTTTGCTTCGTCATTGGTTTTATAACAGCAGCTGAAATGTAAACCGTATACGCAGATTAGCGTTATATTCTGCTCTTGACGCTTCTAGACTACAAATTGGAAGTGTAACTTAAATATTTTGACCCACAAATCCTTATTTTCTTTACTTTGATGGGGATGTGTCTGCAGTCACCTCTGCAATTATTGATGCAAAGAGCAAGAGTCTTACTTTGGAAAGCGGAAAAGGCAGATTTACAGCTACAGATGCAATACCTGCGTTTTTCACACTTAGGAAAATTTTATTATCTTGGTTATGCTGATTGATTCTCAAAACTTAAGTTTTTTTTTTTTTTTTTTTTTTAGCAGAGTCTGAAAGCGAGAATGAACAGAGTGATTCAGATGACGAGGAGACGCGTCCAGCGTCTTCAAAGCGTCATCAAAGCAGACACAAAGCCAGAGTTACAAGAAGCAAAACTTCCAAGAAGAAGAAGAAGAATCAAAAAGGTCAGGAGTAAACTTCGCCCAGATGACATAGGTTTGTCTTTAAGTCATCTATTAAACAAATTAACTTTGAAAATGTGTTTTGTGGCTAGCTGATAAGAGTGACAGTGAAGATGAGGAGGAGGAATGCGAGAGTGAAGGAGAGGATGAAGAAGATGGAGATGTTTCCTCCAAGTCTTCGGACCATCAATATACCAGCAGAAGCACAAGGCAGACCAGAAACAGAACTGCCAGAGACAGAACAAGAGCAGGTGAGACACATGACAAAAGACCAAAAGGCTCTCGTTGTCAGAAAATTGTAATTCAATGTTACTTCTCTGCTCTGAGACAACATGGAAAGGCAGGTGTTGACGGCCTTCAATGTTCCGAATGGCTCTTTTTTTTTTTCTTTTCAGAAGGCAGAGCAGAAATGAACGGCCACAGCAGCAGGGCGTCGCGTCGAGAAAGGCGCCATCAACGCAACTCTGACCGAGCCTCCTCCCATGACTCGGACCGTGGAGAAGAGGTGACCGTTCCCAGGTTCCTCAAGAGAAAAACGGCGAGGGCCGCTGTCAGTAAGATGAAACAACTGGAGGCATCCGATGAAGACTACGAAGAGGAAGAGAGGAAGCCGAGAAGCAGCAGCTGGCTCCGCCACACATCTCGTACTGGCAAACGTAGTGCGGTGATCCAGAGCAGCTCTGAGTCGGACGGAGAGTTGTCGACTGAAGGTAAGCAAAGATTTTAAAGTCTAGAACACCGCTGGAAAATATACATAAATTTAGACTTTTACTGTTTTGTGCCAATTAAGGGTGGAGCTTTACCGTTTTGTCTTCTTAAAACATTTCTAGGTTCCCAGAATACTAAGGAATCTGACAGCGAATCCATGGGTGAGGAAGATGGCACTGGGAGTGAGGTTTCATCTTCTTCCCAGATTAAACAGAATGGAGTTAACAAGAAAACCAAACGCACTGCCAAAACAAGGAGAAATGGTGACTATTTTTACATTTTTACATTACTGCATGTTTTTATAATCAGTTTCATGATTTTTTTTTTTTTTTTTTTTTTTTTTTTTCCCCCTACAGATACGTTGTCCCAAGTGAATGGACACAGTGGAAAAAATAAATTTGAGAGCAACTCTGAGCAAGAAGAAACTGCAAAGGAGGAGGAAAACCAGATACCTCTGTCTCACAAACCGTCTAGAAGCACTGCTGGAAGAAGTAGGATTGCAAGCGAGGAGGAGGCAGAGAAGAGCAATGAGCGCCAAACCACACGGAATAAAACTCCTGTAAGTTCAGATGAAGAGTACTGTGCCAAAAAACGGCCTCAACAAAATGGAAGGACTGATAAAGAATCATTCCAAAGGGACTCAAAGAAAAAAAGTAAAGTGTCAGCATCAAAAAGCCAAGACAAACAAAAATCTGCCTCAACAAAAACATTGGATGGTGGGGAATCCGATGAACTCAGCGATCCTCCTCCAAAACGATCAAGCCCACAGAAGAAAGGGACGAAGAAAGCGGAGTTGGAAAGAAGTCCCTCCAGCGATGGGTCTGACCTTGAAATAAGGAAACTAACGAGAAGCAAAACCAAAAGGCCTCACTCCACGTCGGCTTCGGAAAGCTCTGAGGAGTACAAACCCCGGAGGAAGTCGTGGAGGAAACGCTCCACTGGATCGTCAGACGAAGAGTTGGATCATTCCGATGACGCATCAAAGAGACGGCTGAACCTTCGCGCTCTACCCAAAAAGAAATACATAGTTGATAACTCTCTTTCCGAGGAAGATGTGACAGGAGAAAACCAGCGGAGGCAAAGAAACGGCAACAAGAGAGAGTTGGAGTCGAGGGAAGAGGGGTACAACACAAGAGTGTCCAGGAGAACGTCTCCCAGTGAAGGAAAGAATCAGGTCACTTCCAAGAGGAAACGGATTTACACCTCAGACTCTGAGGACGAGGAGGAAGACGCGCAGAAAGGGCCTCTAAACAACAGCAATAGTAACAGCAGGTCGGACTCCTCCAAGAGCTTTAAAAGGGAATCCAAGCAAGATGGCAAAGAGAGTGACACTTCATCCCACTCTGATTCCAGAGAGGAGGAAGAAGAGGAGGACGACGTTCAGTCAAACAGGAGGAGGAAAAGCCTTAGGCAGCCAAAGCCTAAACGGAAGGAGAGCTACAGCAGCAGCAAACACAGTTCAGACTCGGAAAGCAAGCCGATGTTTTCAGCCTCTGAACACTCCTTTTCCAGCTCAGGGTCCCACAGCAGTCCAAAGAGGAGAAGTCGCACGCGAACGGAAAGGCCCACGAGCTGCAAGCTCAGGCTGCGGCGCCATCAACGCATCTCAGAGGAGGACAGCGAACCACAGAGACGCGTCAACACTCGGAACCGAGGCAAGCGGACCGTTAGTTACCGCGACAGCGAATGAAAGCGCGGCTGGAGGCTTCACAGTGAAGACGGGACATTTACTGGACGGGTTGGGGACACTTGATGGCCAAGTTATGGTAGTAGCACTGGAGTCCTCAACAATAAAATGCTGTGAATCTGTTTCATTCAGGGATATTATTTATATTTTCTATGAAAAACATGTTTATAGATGTATTACAAATTCAAGCATTTGAACTGCTAGTTTTCACAAGGATACAGGACAAACATCACCTGCTGTTGTGGTGGTTGTGATTTGGCAGAATAACAGTTTCTGGGGAATCTTGTCGGCTTGGGTGCTATCCTAATATACCTCTGTTTAATCGAGCATATTGCTGGCTTGCACTAAAACACTGTAATGAGGTATTTCATACACTAGTTTTGCATTAGAAACTCAGGGGTCAACTAAGTTTACTGTAGTCTGGAGAGATGCAGTTTTTTTTTTTTTTGTTGTTGTTTTTGTTTTTGTTTTTTTTTTAGATAAGGTAAGGACGATAAATGATTCCAGATTGGCAGATGTCTGAGCACATCGACGGGATCCAAAAAAATCCACGCCTACATTTTTGACTTCAGCACTCCTTTGTAAATCCACACACCTGAAGCTTGACTGTATTGTGAGGTGAGCCAAATGAACTCTTCCCCACACGTTTCTTATTTTTCTTATTTTGTTTTGCTTTGTATTCTAGTGAATAGATGTAAATACGTCATTGAGATTTAACAATTAGTTGCTAGCAAAGCGCTTATTTAAATCTGACCGGGGTTGTCAACTTTTTTCTGTTTTTTTTTTTTCTTTACCTTTAACTGCATTTTCTTGCCATGTGTCACAAATTGGTACTTTTTTTTTTGCCAAGTACGAATAACCAAAAGTACTTAAAGCAAGATACTGCAATTTCTCATATTGGGAAGATCTTTTATCATTGTCCTGTGTTACCTACTTTCAGTATTAAATTCTTTTTGCAGAGTTGACTTAAATATTTTCCCGGCCATGTTTTTTTTTTTTTTTTTTGAGGACGTTTCCAAATACCTTTGCTTGGTGACCTTTTGCTCAACGTTTTTCGTACTACACCTTTAATAGATTTCACAGTGAAACTGTTCATAAAATGTGGTTGTGGAGTGCAATGAAATAATTATTCCTGCCATGAATAAAGACATCAGTTCAAGGTGTATTCTATGTCTGACTCAATTTCTCCTTCTGACATACAGGACAGCCAGATTTATTTAATACATTTGTCCCTTGAATCATTGGTTCAAGGGACCAATGAACCAATGAACCTTGAACCAATGATTCAAGGGGCTGATTTAAATTCACGTTCTAATCTTTTTTTTATTATTCTCTACTAGATATGATGATGTGTCTCAATGATCCATTAACATTTTATTTATTGGCAAGAATTAAAAATATTCTCTGTACGATCAAAATGGATGTCACAAAATTTTGATTATGCACAGTGCCTACCAAAAGTATTAATACCCCATGATCATTATTTCTAAAGATATTTTGTTGCAAATCCACAAAAGTGTTTGTGTAAATATTTTTTTAAAATTTTATTTTGGATTTACAATACGAAGAAGTTTATAATGGAAGTAAAGAACATTTTTTCACTAATCTGAAAAGTGACGTGTGTATATAAATTTATTCATGTGATGGCTCTAAATAAAATCCATAGAAATAATTGTCTTCAGATGTCACTGATAGAAATGAAAGTCGGCATGTGCAGTTTATAATAAAAGTATAATGTAAATCATATTGAGAATCTATGGAAAAACGAATAATTTTGTAAGAACTAAACATGAAATGCAAGTAATATTAGATGGTTTTAAAGTAATATTCGCATAAAATTACTATTAAAATGCACAGGAGTTTGTGGGTGTAACATGTCGAAATGTGACAATATCAAGAGGTGTGAACGTTTAAGTGATACAATTTTATTTTATTGCCTGCTTTTTATAGGAAGAACTCGCATGACGACAGATTTCGATGGGTATTCGCACTTTCGACACACTGCATTTGCGCAAACACCCGTTCCTGTAAGATATATTCACGCAGAATATGTTACATTAACGTCTCCAATAAATAACGAGACCTAGTAAGACCCGTTTACTTTATCTTTAAAGGACTTATATATATATATATATATATATATATATATATATATATTTTTTTTTTTTTAACGAAAGGGCGAGATGGTACAAAAGTTTGGATTCGCATTGAGTAGGCAATGAGCTAACATGCTATCGGCTTTCATGCTAGTTGGATAGGTCCTCTTTTATTCTATTAGAGATAAATATTCGTTTCCCACCAGATGTAAAGGTTTCTAATGTATTCGGGATATTTAAAGACACGCATTTTATTTTTGGACTTGCCAAACAGACTAACGTAAAGGCTAAAGTTTAGCATGCCCTCTGTCACTTTCTATCAGTATCAACAGTTAACCCTGCGGTAGAGCTTTCTGCTCTTCAGGAGACGAGTTACAGCAGATTTAGTTCACAATGTCTGCTTCACAAAGGCTGCTTCACCTGGTGAAGTACAGGAGTCTGTGGACCCATGTACGGAGAAAAGTCACCACATGGTCCCCTGTTGGAGCTGCATTCAATGCCAAACCTTTCAGGAGGCTGGACCTGGTTGAGAAAAACGTGGTTTGTAAATTTTTCACATTCTCACCTGCTGTATTTACTAATGTAACAGTTTTGTGCAGGGATCAACAAAAGCTGCAGTTTTTTTGGTCAACATAATGACATATTTCCTGTCATTTTATGTGTTTGTGTGACCAGGGTTTGTTTGGAGTGCCAGAGCTCAGCTGTCCTGAAGGCTTCCAGGCAGCCACACAGACAGCCCTGAAAAACACTGAGCTCCTGCTGCACAGAGCCTGCTCCTGCTCTCCAGGTGTGGAGACAGTGGAGTGTTTTGACCAACTGTCAGATGGGTTGTGCAAAGTGGCTGATCTGGTGAGTTTATCCCCCTTAAATGTGGTCAGATATTTATATGCAATAAAGCAGTAAGGTTTACTTTGATTTAGGGGAGAAGAAGAAACTTTTCAGTTAAGTGTTGTATGCAAGTGGGCAGGAGTATTCAGGGCTATGGCATAATGGGATATCTGTAGGACTTAAAGGATGAAGCACCTTTATACCCATCAGTAGGCATGGGCTGGGACACGATTCTTAATAAGGGTGGCTTAAAAAAAGTGTTCATGTTAAAAACAGATACAATACTACATAGGCCAGTGGTGGGGCTGCTGGCTCTATACGAGTTGCTGTTGCCCCTCTGGTCACCTCCAGGTGATGTCACTATTTTTACAGTATCACCACCTTTAGTAAGCATACAGTATGTTCAGTTCATCACAGTATTTACACCAAAAGTTATGACATAAATGTGTTTCTTGTTTTAAGGATTGAATTCTTCTGTATAGGTTGTTTAATTTAAAAGAAAAAATAAAATCCTTGAGAAAAACTACCATAATAAAAGCTACCAGCTTTTCTGTTTTGTGAGAACAGAAAAGCAAAACCATTTTTTGCTGCTTCTAATTGGTTGTTTACAAATGTTATCTAAAACATTATTTGTTGTAATTCAAATGTCATGAAATGAAATGAATTCATCTTTTTCAAGTCCAGCATTACTCAAGCCTGTGTTTCTAAACAAACTTAAGGTCAATGAACCCAAGGTGAGCTGTTTGGAGAGATTTAAAATATAATGTGCTTAATTAATAGTTAAATATAGGGACCAATGGTAGCCACTGTAAAGCAAGCCAGCGCTTTTACCAACATGCCAGGTATTTCAGCAGTACTATTTCAAACAAGTCAAAACTCTAAAACCAAAGATTACTAATTTAGTCAGTGGCTAATCTCAGAGTAAGCCAATAAAATGATAGTTTCTTGCCTTTATTTTTGTTCCCCATTGTTGTTGTTTTTGTATTTTAAATCAACTATTGTTTGTTTCTACACTTGCAGTTGAGGAAATTGTCAATCCTGTTACGACTCAAACGTTCAGCGGATCAAACTTTGCCTCCATGTCTGAGGACATTTTGTTTTTGTTTTTTTCATCTAAACCTAAAAATAAATGCTCAGTCCTAGTTTCATTGTCTAATTTAATTTCAGGCAGACTTTATAAAAGTGGCCCATCCAGACCCAGCATACCGTGAAGCTGCAGAGAAGACCTGCATAGACATTGGCACAGTCGTGGAGAAGTAAGATGCCTGGGTCTTTACAACGTTACACAACTTACAGAAACTGTGAAAGCTGGCAAATTGTGAAATATTCATGCATACATGTCTATGAATTTATGTTGCAGGCTGAACACTAATGTTGAGTTATGCAAGGGCCTGAAGAATTTACTGGACAATGCAAAAGTTGTGGCAGAGCTGGACCCTGACACAAAGTACATTTATTCGGAATCTATTTCGTTTTTGACTTTGCTGTAAGTGACGATTGTTCAGACCTGGTCAAGCTTTACATATTTTTTTTTTTTTTTTATTCTTAGGCGAGTGGCAGAGTTATTCATGTTTGATTTTGAAATCAGCGGAATTCATCTGGATGACAAACTGGTGAGATTTTAGTTTATGTGCTTCTCCTGATGGACTAATTCTGTTTAGGATGTCTCCACTTATCCCTCCTGTCTTTCCTGCAGAGGAAAGAGGCTGTTGCTCTTCACGTTAAGCTCCTGGATCTAAGCAACGAGTTTCTGATTGGCTCTCATGTGCCCAACAGAATCGCAAAGTCTGCGATTCCCAAACATCTGCAGGTCCACTTTGCAAGTGACGGAAGTTTCATTCAAATTGGAGGACTGCATGCAGATTCCCCTGATGACTTGGTATGTTTATAGTCTGAAGCACTAATACACTTCCCTCGTTGTTCAACAGGTGGCGCCATTGCCACAGTTTAAACCAGTGTTTCTCAACCCTGGTCCTCACCGCCCCCCTGCCCTGCATGTTTTAGGTTTTTCCCTTCTGCCACAAACCTGGATTGTATCTCTGGGTGATTAACAGGCTTCTGCAGTACTTGATGGTCATGCAGTCATGTGATTCAGCTGTTCTGGAATAGAGGCACATCTAAAACATGCAGAGCAGGGGGGCGCTGAGGTCCAGGGCTGAGAAACACTGGTTTAAACCATAGTTAGGCTCAGTTCATGTAAAGTTTCTGATCTCAGTAGTTCTTTCTGTCTTATACATGGTTAATTTAAAAAAAAAGTGAATTATATATTTTGTTGTATTAGGAATTGTTTTGGCATTATGGTTTTTCTAAGTGATACATCTTTAGTTCTTGCTCATAGAGGCATATCTTTAAAAACTAAAATATTTTTTATCACACATTTCAGAAAGTTAAATTCATTTATCAATGACATTCATCAGACAGAATCACATACTTGCAATTTTTATTTATTGTAATCATGATGATTATGGCTGACGGATAACATAAACCCAGAATTCAGTCACTCAGAAATGTAGAATATTGTGAAAGGGTTACATATTTGAAACTCGTGATGTCTCACCCTAGTCAGCTAATTAACTCAAAACAGCAAAAGTTTCCTGAGCCTCTAAATAGTCTCTCATTTGGCTACACAATCTTGTCAGAAGTCCAGAAGACATTCAACAATACCCTGCTAACTGCTAAATAAGCTGGTAATTTACACAGTGTTGTATCCAAGTATATTGAGTGGAAGGAAAAAGTGCGACAGAAAAAATTGCACCAGCAACAGAGATATACAGTGGTCCAAAGCCATGGCCATGTTGTTGCTGTTCAGCAAACTGGCCTGAAGAGAGGCACCAGACTGCACGATGAGATGTGTTATGAATCTATGTATATATTACAAGTTTCACTTTCTGAAATGAGTGGCAAAAATATTGGAGTTTTTCACCATATTCAGTTTTTTTTAGATCTTCCTGTATACCACAGTAGTAATCTAATGAATTTATTTCCACATATAAAGGTTTTTAAAAAAATGTCTAGCCATTAACATTGATTATATATACACTAATGTATATGTGTGTATGTCCACTATCTAGCTACGAGAGATTGCATACAGGATCTACCTCTATCCCAATGCTGACCTTATGGAGTGTCTGGAGGAGCTGCTGAAGTGCAGGTACAAACTGGCCAAACTGGTTGGCTATGACTCCTATGGACACAGAGCACTAAAAGGAACCATGGCCAAAAATCCAGGTAACTCAGTAAAAAACCCGGTTAAAAAAAAACTAGTTCGCTAAAAAATATTTTAGTTTGTTGGAGCACCAGCGATGCTTATAGAAAATGTTTAAACTTTACCCTTCTCATCTTCTGTAGAAACTGTGATGAGTTTTCTCCAGTTGTTAACAGACAAGCTGTCACAGAGGTATGACGTTTTTTTTTTTTTTTTTTGCTACTTTTGTCTTTAAATATACTATATCTGCCTTGATAAGCTACAATAACTCTGTGGGCGTTACTTAAAACCATTTATGCATTAAAAATGTAGTCAAATAGATGTAATTATCCTCAAAAGCCTCTGGCCTTCTGGGTTCCTTATTTTATGCAGTTGTATTCTGCATGCGGAGAATTACTCAAACAGTCCAAAAAGAAAAGGTGGACCAGAGTGCTCTAAATTACCCACAGGAATTATTGTGAGCTTGTTAGCCTGGCAGCCTGTCCAGGGTGTTCCCCTGCCTTCAGCCAAATGCATGCTGTGATAGGCTCTGCCCCCCATTGACCCTGTGCTGAAAGAGGTGCGTACAGCCAGGAATTAACGCCTGCAGACAGTTAGCTCATAACTTGTTACTTTTATCTTTTTATCTCCCAGAACAGCAAAAGATTTTCAGATGATGAGAGACATGAAGAAGAAGCTCAACCCTCGTAATGCTGTGGGTGTTTTTTTTTTTTTTCCCCATTACAAGCAAGACAATGTTCCTTTACTATACACCCTGATACTTTAAATATTGAACATTAGTTCAAGCTTCAGTAACAATCTGTAACCTCTTGTTTTCCCACAGGAGCTAATGCCCTGGGATCATCCATTCCTCAGTGGTGTCCTGCGTGCTGAAAGGTGGAAACCTTAACTTGTTTTCCAGTTCATTGTCATTTGGTAAAAATCAGGTTAAGTCGTCTTTATGTGATGAGCTTTGACGGTCATATTTCCATTCTCTCAGTTTGTGGAACCAAACTGTGCCTCAGGTGTCACTTGCTACAAAGGATGATATGGGAGAAGCATGGGAGCTGCTTCAGTGGTGTCTCCATCTCCTGCTTGAGAAAGCTTAAAAAAATCTTTATTTTATCTTTAATATAATGTTTTCCTCTTTCATAATACCAAGATGACTTGATGTGGAGTTCCCGCAACTAAATATGTGTAGAAAACATTAAAATAAATTAACATTTTTATTGCAGTAGCATTATCTCGCACTGGAAAAAGTCAAACATACTCAACACTCTATTTGAGTATGTTTATTTCGTCAAAGGGTGGTATTTATGTAAACTTTAACATTTTTATATCATGTTATAATGTTTTCCCTCATCAAAAACATATCTAGAATGCTGCTTTGATTCCTTCCTGTATGTTTGAGAAATCCTTTAGTCTCACATGGCAGCAATTCAGGTGTTCCTAAAGGCTTGCTCTCACAAAGTGCTGCCTCTTTCCACTCGGTTCCTCCTTGGAGCTGTAGCCGCCAGCCAATCTGCTGCGGGTTCATTAAGTCCGCAGCAGCAGCTTTTATATCCGTCTCCTCTGGCAGGCCACCAATTGGACATGTCCGCTGTCTTCTGGGAGCCAATCAAGGATGGGCACCTGCAAACTCATGTTTGCATAATTAAGTTTACGACGCCAATCGTAACACTTATTACACATACTACTTTTCAGTTCAACTCTCTTAGAGCAGTTCTAAACGACATGAGAGCATTGTTGTGATTACGCCTTGAAGGTGGACCGTCGGAAAGAGGAAGATGTTTTCCCAAGAGACAAAGGCTCAATTTTAAAGTCACAAAGTCAGATTTCTATTAAGCAATGTTTAATATATACAGCATTTTTATAACTTGAAGGTAGCATAGTAAGCTGAATGTGCCTGGAAAATACATGATACTGCCCCTTTAAGAAAAAAAATGTTTTGAGTAAAATTACTGGTACTGCAATTATAGGCAAACCACACTATTCTTTTCATATGTATTACACTGAAACATTGTTGTAATTTATTCTTCACTTTATTAATTAAAGTGTTGAAAATGTTTTATTTTTTCATTTTTAACTTCCTGTTACCCTAAATCAGGGCTTTTCAATTCCTGTCCCCAAGAGCTGTTATTCTTATACTTTTAGATGCATGTCTTCTCCTACACACATGAATTTAGGCCCATATCTCCTATAGAACTTGCCATTCAAGTAAGTCAGATGTCCTGATTTTCAACACTGTGAGAAAATATTTCTTTAAACTTGGCCACACCTACAATTTGAGGAAAATTTAATACAGTTCACAAGAACTGAAACTGTGGAAAACCAAGCTGGCGAGGACCCACATGTATGTTGTCACTATGCAAAGTATGGAGGAGAGTGAAGCAGTGCATTAAATGTGTGTGACTATCAGAGCTGATACTTGAATTTAATCTATTAATCACTAATGACTCATGGATTAAATTTTGGAGGTAAACAAGCATTTGAGTTCAGTGACGTGTATCACAAGGCCTGCACATCTTTATCTTTGCTCCATGTTATTTAGGGTTCAGATGTGGAGAATTAAATTTTGAATCAATTAATTAATTTCTATTTTTTATTGGTCTGACAGTTCCTCAAAATAAGATGAGGAACTAGATTTGTTTTTATTGCTTGGAAAGAAATGTAGAAATATAAGTGCGGCCAAGGGTCAGGTCTTAATCCTGAAGGTTACTTAATGGCAAACATATCACAGAATCTGTCTTCCATTTGGTTGAAAATAAATTTTTTCCCTCTTTTAATAATTGGATTTTCCTTTTGCTCTTTCCAGATACAACATTGAACCGAGCCTCTACAGTCCCTACTTGTCTCTTGGTGCTTGTATGGAGGGTTTGAACAACCTTTTTTCCCAGCTGTATGGTGTCTCCCTCATGTCTGAACATCCCGGTGCTGGAGAAGTGTGGAGCGAGGACGTCCGCAAACTGGTGATGGAAATCTTCTGTGCAAAACCTTATCGGTTGTTTTTAAATCACAACTTTTCTCTGGAAGTCAGTTTTTTTTACATACAGCTTGTGCTCTGATTATGATGAGGTTTACATGCGTTTGTCACTAGGCTGTGGTGCATGAAACTGAAGGCTTGCTGGGATACATCTACTGCGACTTTTTCCACCGACGAGATAAACCTCATCAGGTAAGTAAACAACAAAGTTCACATCAGGTCTGAATTAGATCTTAATGGGTTGCACCAAAAGGCACAGATCAAAATTTGTAGCCAGCCACCAGTCGTTCAGTTTTTTTGTAAAGCTTTGTCAGAACTGTTTAAAATTTTTCTTTAAAATTTCTAATATATTCTTTAACAGCATTTAAAGTGGTAGTGTTATGTATTGTACAGGCACATAGTGCCATTTTATAGCAGAATAAAGCAATTATAGTAGTTGTAGATTGGCTGCATATGTCAAACATGACTTGTGTTTGATATATAATTGATAAATGATATATTAGTCTCCAATTTGAAGCTGCTGCCTCAGCTGTAAATCGGAGATTATTTTTCTTCTCTAATTCAAAACATAAAGGGGTTTCATTTTTGAGTGCGTAATTATTAAAATTATGTGCTTCCCTTGAGTTACTGAAATTAATGAACTCTTCAATAATATTCTAATTCACTGGATGCAACGTTATGCTTGTCCATGCAGGACTGTCACTTCACCATCCGGGGCGGACGCTGGTGCCAGGAAACGGATCGGTACCAGCTGCCGGTCGTCGTGCTGATGCTGAGCCTCCCTCACCCCACCAAGAGCGCCCCCACTCTGCTCACCCCGGGCATGATGGAGAACCTGTTCCATGAGATGGGCCACGCCATGCACTCCATGCTGGGACGGACTCGCTACCAACACGTGACAGGTGCAGCGAGGACGGACGCACACCCCCTCTGAGCAAATCACAAATTGTAACCATGCAAAGCTCGAAGGGCTTATTTGAATTAAAGTCTACTTTGGAAAGTGAGACAGGAGTTAGTGAAGTAATAACAATCCAACAGCACAGAAGGTGTTTTCTGGTTGACATTTTATGAGCTATATGAGCTCCCAGTCCGTAAATGATGACTGTGTGTAGTTCCAAATGTCACGAGCTAGAATTACGTTGTTTGACACAGACCTGGAGGGTTTTTGTTTCATCGCAGTGAATTTGAAATGGAAAGTGAATCCGATCAAGTGTAAGTCTTCTGGCAGGGTTTACAGGACGCTCAACACCATTTGCAGGTGGTGTCAGATGACTCTGAAAAATGCCAAGTAATCTAAGAGATCATTAGCTGTGTGACAATATTGACTAAACTTGTAGTTGCTGCTTTAGTGGTTGTCTTGTTTAAATGTGTTTAAACATGATTCTGAAATCTAAGGTGTTCATAAAATCGGCCTAATTTGTAACTTAATCCTAACCTCCAATGTTCCATGCCCCCCTCTCCTTCTTTTTACACTTTTCACCTTTACTCATGAGAAGTCAAAGTTCATAAGATTTCATGTTGCTCTTCAAGGAACCAGGTGTGCGACGGATTTTGCCGAAGTCCCCTCCATCCTCATGGAGTATTTTGCCACAGACTATCGAGTCATCAGTCAGTTCGCCCGTCATTTTGAAACTGGGCAGGTATGACTGACACCGCAGAATGAAGAGAGTAGTGTTTTAAAAGACAAACTTGCTGACAGGTTTACTCTGTCTGTGTTTCATCAGCCTCTGCCTGAGAACATGGTAGCTCGCCTGTGTGAGTCCAAGAAGGTGTGCGGAGCGGCAGACACCCAGCTGCAGGTAAAATCCCCAGCCTCTGGAAATCTAACTGGAGTTTTAAATTCAACACTTTTCAGGTTGTTACGAGTTTTGATCACAAGAGCTTGAATGCAGTTTTTTGTGTGACTATTACAATATTTCCATTAAACTAATAGTGAATTCAATTATGCTATTTAAGTAGGTGTGTCCCTATTCAGATGTTATGATCCCAGATAATAATATCTAATTAACCATACAAAAAACCTCGGATTTATCTTGCTGGCCTTGAGTTTAACATATGATTCAAAAGACGCTTCCATTAGTTAAGATTATATCTGGATGTTGCTGGACTGCACCGTAGTGGGCCAAACCCTTTATTTTTAGCATCCGTTATGAAATTAGCAGAACAGTATATATGATTGGCATTATGATTTATTGAAAACTAAAATCTGATTTCATGATTCTTGAGATACCTTGTCAAAGAATGCTGCAAATGTGAACGTTAAAAAAAAAAACGACAGGCAGCTCCAGTGGTAATTTACATTCCTGTGTGTGGGAGAGCCCTGAGCTTTCTAAGGTAAGGGTGCAGCTTTTATCATTTTGTCTTTTTGTTTTTGAAGCCACAGTTAAGCTTGTCCCTGAGTTATAAGGTTCCTTTTTCCTGTGTTTTACTTCTCATTCTGTTGTTGTTGTTGTTGTTGTTGAGTTTTCTCTTTTTTTGTTGTCAGGTTTTCTATGCAGCCTTGGACCAGATCTACCATGGCAAACCACAGAACCGCTCCACAACAGAAATCCTCAAGGAGATGCAAGAGAAGTTTTATGGGTTGCCTTACACACCCAACACGGTACGTCCCAATCATCTTGAGCATTTTTTTTGCCTATTGATTAACTTGCACTCTCTTCATTATCATGATGTCTTTAAAAACACGATCATTTATTTGACTGGAATGCCAAAGCGTGGAGGGGAACCTTTCCTTCTCCACTTTTTGCTTCGTTTTATGTATAACCCCCTCAGACTAGGTGGCAGTTATAGGATTAAAGTCCCCGTTTAAAGCTCTCCTGAAATAACAGAGCACACTCAGTCCTTCTATGAGCTCTCCTATGGGAAATATTTTAAACTCTTCCTCCCAGCCCTTTAATGAAAAAAAGAGCCAAGTTTCCCCCCATTTCTGCAGCTGTGGATGAAAGGATGGGGCCAAGAGGCAAAATGGAATAAAATGAAAGCCATATTTCAGCTCGCAATGGTCTTCTCACAGAATTCCCTTGGAGCTATAATTATGTGGGGTGCCATCAGGAATAGAGATTGCAGAAAAGCTGAATATTGCCTCATAATGTCAGCGTCCAGGCCTGCGGTTCTCTTCACAGCACTCCTGCTTGTTTGTCTCTCCGTAAATCTTACGGTAGTTTTTGGACTGCTGAGTGCTCTTTAGCTTCCCAAACCATAATGAGACACTTTGTGCAGAGCTGGATCTTGAGTCATGTTCCTCAGTTTAAGAGAAAGAACTTATTTAAACTCTCCAATGATTGAGAGCAATCATTGGAGAGTTTGTTGGGTTTTTTTTTTTGTTAAACTATCTCAGTTCCTTTTTGATCTAACCGTTAAGCTAGCTTTGACACATGTCATTAATACTGCACAGTTCTTGGTTCCTGTTGTGTACTAAGAGAGAGGATCAGCTGCGGGTAACACAGACCACATGCTCAATTTTAAGATCAAAATGTTTGAGGGGAACCAACAAGCAGAAAGTGAGACATTTGTTTGGTTCTTTGTGCGTTTTCTCCTCTTTTCAACAATGAGCCAATCCTTTTAAGCGTTAATTACACAACAGCTCATGTCTTGCATGTTCTTTTTGTGGAATTATGCAGTTGTGGTGGAGCATGATGAAGAAGACACAATTTGAGCGTGGAAGGAGCGTAACGTGTCTTTTATCTCCCGCATAAGAATGAAAAGCCTGCAGTTACTTTGTGTCTTTTGAAAGGATCAGACGGATATTGTGCTGACGCGTCACCCACATGCGATCTCTTAGAAATGTTGATGTTAATCATCCGATTTGAGGCAAAGGGATTAAAAACAAAAGAGAAGTTTAGGAGTCTAAAAATCATTTGCACGGATAGTGTGATGGGTTCTTAAAGGATCTCCAAAAATAATAAATAGCTCTTCAGTGGCGGCTTTTTACTGACTCAGATGTGTTGCAAACAATTGCAAGGAAAAGTTGGTTATACTCTTTGTAAACACTGAAGTAAGTAGAGTAGTTTCTTTTTTTATGAATGATTATTTCACATCTAGTCATGATACAAACCCAAATTTCTATGTTGTTTATTGGAACTTTATTTGGGATGCCATCCCAATGTAGAGTGTGATTGTGAAGAAAAATGATGCACTGTTTACATTTTTATTTTCAGTATAAAAATCTGATAAACGTGGCATGTAATTCTCTTAAGTCTTCTTTACTCCAATACATCTCCATAAAAATAGAGTACTAACACTGAACATGAGCCTGGAAGACTTTATGAAACAGCATCATGCTTCCAGCAGGACAATGACCCCAGCATGAAGCCACAGCTGCAATTGAATGGTTTATATGAGATCATATTCACATATATTCATCATGTATTGACATGGTGCAATAATTTTTTCCCACTTCACTATTATTCGCTCTTGTATGTTTTTTTCTGTGTCGCAAAAGACATATCAGTTCGTTCCCGGAACTCCGCAAAATGACAAAATGTTTAGGGGATTAGAATAATTTGCAAACTACTGTGCATTTTCCATTTTAATTAGACGTCAAACAGCTTCAACAGGCCTCCTAATCTCTGTGATCCAAGCTGCTGTATACCTGTTTTACACAGCAAACTTTTCCTCGCTACAAAGTTATGTCAGCCGTGACTCCTCTCAAGAGTGCATTTTCCTCTTATTAAAGTCCCCTCAGCCCAGAAGAGTCATGTCAGCGTGACACTTTAGAGCCTGACTACTTTTCCCACTGCTGCATCGCTCAGGGAAGACGAAGCTTCAAAGCTGTTTGACCACATTTGGAGAGGATCAGCCAACACTTGGGTTTAAACTCTCAAACAGCTGCTTTTTAGCTGCGGACACATTTTATTGACGTATTCAGAGATATGGTGAGTGCTGCAATATGTTAAAATTGCTTATTACCGTTGTAGAAAATGGGAATTACTCACAAATAAATTATGTTTTACAAAGTAGCAACAGTTAGTCCTGTTGCAACTGCTAAAATAGCAAGATAGTATATTAAATATTACAGCTAAAATGTTGTCTGAAACCTTTATGTTATTAGTTTCATAAATAAACTTCAGCAACTACACCAATATAAAACCCCATTAAACTTTGTGATTGTAACATCAAAGTTATGTTTTCATAGCTTTGCTTATTCTGCTTTAGATCAAAACAAGTATACCAATTATCTGGTTAGTTAGTCAGGCTCTCTGCAGTTAGGTGCTTCACAGATAAGCTGCTCATGTCTTGTTAAATGTAAATTGAAGACAGTGTTACTTTAATAAGATTGATGTATGACGATCCAGGTTTTTCACATCTGGAAAATTGTCACAGTCAAGTTGTTTTTCTACCAGCTTACTGGCAGTGTGCAGCATTCATTTAGACAGTTTTGAAATACTAAACCATGTAGACCATAATACCACTACCTGGCCGAGACCTGATGGAAGCATTAAAAATGTTGCGATCAATGCTAATCTCATTGTTCCAATTTGTTTTTTATTGGATCATCCATTTTGGCTCAAAACTTCACAATTGGTGCCTCCAAGATTTTTTTTATTTCTGGATTTCATTTATGCAGAAATGCATTCAGTACATGAATTGGGGATTTCTGGGAAAACCACTAATCCCATTCAAGTCATCCTTTTAATATGTTTGTCTACTACACCCAAATTATTTTTCTTCGCTTTGTTTCAAAGACTCCAAGCTTAGATAACAAAACAGCCACTGTTTGTATTCCTCAAATCATTGAAATTACTGAACAAACTAACAAAGCACCACTTCAATAAATTAAATCAGAAAACAAAAGCATTTCTTTGTCCTCTTTGTTATGTTTTCTATGCTCTCATATTGAATCCCATTGTTAGCTGGGCAAACACTCCTACAATAATGAAAGAATATCAATTCTAGAGAAAGATCAACTTTTATTACAAAAGTGTGCAGTCTGTTATCATTAACTGTAGCAGTAAACTTGTCTTGCTGAGTCTTTGAATGTTTGCCAGCTGAATTCCCCGGAGTGATCAATGCACAGATCATAAAAAAAACCTCTCCTTTATAGATATGGTGAGGGGCCCCTTCAGGCATCCACCGGGGAAACAAGAAAGGAGGAGAACGGGGCTTACTGGCATTTAGGAATTTCCCTGTTTGTCCTTTTAATAGAAGGACCTTGTAAGCTGCAATACATTTTTTTGTCTACTTTCCTTCTTATTATATGAATAACTCAAGTGGACTGGCTCTTAATTTTCTTGTAGCATTTCATAGTTTACATGGATCAACACACCTGCCTTACTCTAATAGCCTATTCTCTTGTTTTCCCATTTTGAAGGGATACTTAAAGAAACGTATCATGTCATATTTATACTTCGGGGAAACAAGTAATGTGCTACAAATCAAAAACACTAACAAACTTAACAAATATTACAGTTAAAAAAAAACTTTGTTAAAAGTTAAAAGCAAAGAGACTTTTGAGCAGAAAAAAATATATATTTTTGACTAAATTTACCAAAACATAAGGTTGTATCTTTCTACAAGTATCAGGATGGGGATATGCTGCTGCAATAAAACATTAATTTGTTTAATCCTTTTTACACATTTGCAATTACTTTTTTAAAAACCGTATTTAAATTTGAGGATAATGTAATTGCATATTGCATTAAAAATGGAGGCTGCCAGCAGTTATGAGTCAGGCGCTGACTGAAATCTTTTCAAACACAAATGTTCTCTGCCTTGCGGGCATGATGTGTGGTACGTTTATTGTTCTTAACAAGCTCACATTTATCATCTCCACCTGAAGGATTAAATCTCCCAGAGGGGAATTAGGATTTTTCGTATACGGTTCTTCTTGTTTCTCATCTATGTAATTCAATTTATTGTGTTAAAACTATATGAATATTGTGATTAAAAGAAATAACATAAATTAACTGTTCACATCTGCTTTATCGTTTTTTTTCAGTGGAAAAAAAAGATAAAGCAGTTTTTTTTTTGTGGAAAAAAAAAGGTTTTTCTTTCACAACTATTGTTGTGAATGTGAACACACTAATGCTAATACACCTATTTGTACTTGATGGCCAACGTTCTCAAGAAGTTTATATTCCCTGAAAAATCCATTCAAACAGAAGTGATCTACAGTTTTACCCTGGCTGCTCTGTTTTAGGCGTGGCAGCTGAGATTCAGCCACCTGATTGGCTACGGGGCTAAGTACTACTCTTACCTCATGTCGCGGGCCGTGGCCTCCATGGTGTGGAAGCAGTGCTTCGTTCAGGATCCATTAAACAGGTGAGCTTAAGGCTTCATGATTATCATTCAGGTTGAAGACCCTAAAAACTGAGGATCAAAACCACTTTGTTGGTTTGTTGGTTTGTATATTTTTTCAAGGAATTAAGGGCAACTGGAAGAAATGTAAAATTAGATGCATCCTACTGGGAGGGGGCTGTATCACCTATTTATAAGTAGTTAGCAATGCTATATGAGCTTTTAAGACACTTTTCATGAATTGATGCAAAATCAACATTTGGCAAGAAACTAGTCACTTTTAATGGTTCAGTTGCTCTTTAACTAATGAACCATAGATATTTAGGAATACTTTGTAAAGTTTTATAGCTTAATAATACAATAATAATTTCTAAGGAGAGTCGTATCGGAACGTATTCTCAGAACTCTTTCTCTTTGTTGGTGTTGGAAAGAGTAGGAGGTTCTTAAAGAGACAGAGGCCCAATTTCAAGGCGTCAAAACTTGGTTGTGATATAAATTGGCACCATATCCTGGGAAAATAAATAATACCCTCCTTTAAACTTCTTGCTTTTTAGAAAGTGAAATGATGGATGTAGACATGGTGTTGAGCTGTTCGATGTCTGAAGTCCTGAGACTGATTCAGCCTGACAGGCCGCCTCCTCTGGAAACTGTTTGAGTCTCAACCTGATGCTAAATGTTACATGCAAAACATGAAACTGGAACCAGCAAGTCTCTGCTTTGATTCACAAATCCACACCTGAGTCTACACCACATCCTGTAACAACACAAAGAGACAAAGCTGGACAAAGCAGAGCTTTATTTGAAATTCAGACGCTCTGGTGTGCTTCCAGGCTTTTTCCTCTACCTTTTCTTTTTAAGTTAGTTTTCGTTTCACTTACTGTGGCAGCCCTGGTAAAGTAATAGGACGGTTCTGACATGGGAGGATAATGGCATGTCTAATCATTTCTCCTCTTTGTCTTTCTCTGTCCCTCTGTGTCTTTGTCAGGGACATGGGTGAGCGTTACCGACGGGAGATGCTGGCTCATGGAGGAGCTAAAGAGCCAATGTTGATGGTGGAAGGCAAGTTCAAGTTTTTTTCACATAAATCCTTTAGGAGTGAGTTCCTTTTTAATACTAGAAATCTTCAAATCACAATAAACATGCAGAAAAGGGATTCCACTGGAAATTATCTTATCAGAAATTAATTTCCTCATTGTATTAGTTTCTTGTGAGTATAATAAGGCATGTCTAATTGCATCACCAGTATGCCGGCAATTAGTTTTAACTGTCAGGACAAACTAATCAAGAAGCTCTTTGGGTTTCTTGCTTTGTTTTGTCTCGTTTTAAGCAGAAAGACGTCCTTGAAAGCACAGACGCAGCTCATCCAGCTGCTGCGGTTTAACAGCCTCTTCCTCTGTGACATATATTTAAACGTTAAACACACCTTCTGGATCTTATCTTTGTTTACAAGAGCTTTGTTGTCCCAGAGACAAAGCCAGCACTCCTCTGTGATATTGAATGTAGAGCCTGTTCTGTCTGCCTTCCAGCCGCCTGCATTTGTCCACAGACCAAAGCAGAAAGGGAAGGCGAGGCGGAAACTGCTGATTATAAGTTTTAGTGTCTGTGCCCTCAGCGCTGCTGACTTTGCAAAGCTGGAAACCCGGTAAATGAACCGAATACATGACTTCTTCAGATAAGCTGGAGCATGTGACCAAGATGCTGCATAGCATTCTTTAAAAACGCATGTTTTTGGATGAGGGAACCGAGATTAAAACATATTATTCAGTAAAGGAGCGTCTTACATTAGTACTACCTCAGTAAAAGATTATGAAGCACTTACTTTTTCATTGTTAGCTTAAAATTCATGATTTTAGTTTTTGTTCTTGTCTTAGAAAGTGTAAATTTTTAATAGCATTGTCTGGAGTTCTTTTATAACACTCAAAAGTTGGGTTTTAGCCTTTATTTAAAGAAAGTTGGTGTTTCGGCTGTTTTTATTAGTTTTCTGGAAGTTTGTTGGACGTAGCTGACAGTAGCGCTCCGCCTGCTCCTCTGCTGCAGGAACCACATTTGGGTGAAGCACTGACCAAACCAGACCTAAAGATGGATCTGAGCGTAGGCTGCTTGTTGCCGAGTTTCCACAGAGCAGCCAAGAATAGGAATTTAAGTTTGGCCATTGCAGTAATCCTGTTAACGGGGAGTTTGTTAATCTCCCAAATAATGACACTGAAAGGAAGTACAATACAAACGATCTGCGGTCACCAGCCCTGTGGTCGCCTCTTTCTAGTCCCCAAAATCTCAGCCACCAAATAATTAGACCCTTCTTATTTCAACCAATGAACTGTTCTTAAACTCACATTTATTTTTATTGGTTTCTTCTGAAGTGAGAGCTGCTACTCACTGTGTGCAGCATGGGTAAAACCCATTTTGAGTCTTCTGGCAGGTTTTCCTTTCCTTAAATCATCGTCGTCAAGAATGACCGTAAAAACGTCTGCAGTGGAAATAATTATTCTATGGTAAAAACATTACATTTTTTTAGCAACATACTCTAAAAGATATTAAAGAACATTAGAATTGCTAGATGATGAATCCAGATTCACATGTTTTATGTCCCTCAAACCAAAAAGTCATCAAATTATTCTATTATTCCTGTCTGGAGCAATGATTAAACTAAAGAAAGACTTTCCTGCATTTCTCATCCAACCATCACAAAGCAGTTATACAAAACCATATTAGTGAATTCATTTCAATTTTTATGGCTCACAGGGTTTTACACAGTCTGGAAAAGTTTACAACTAAATCTCAAGTGTTCTCTAGATTCGAACAAGTATCTAAAAGACGACAAAATGTAGTAAAACATGTAGATCTTCACACTTTATTCCTTAACTCATTCTCTAATACACTTAAAGTACAGTGGAAACATTGCTGGGGAATGAAAAAAAGTTTTTTGTTGTGACTTATTACTTTTTTAGCAGCAGTAGGGTTAGAAAAGAGAGAGATGGTAACCAATATACATAATCCTTCCAATGTAGTACATAAAGGTGACGTTTCCTAGTCTTCATCTGTGAGGTGATAGAAGGGGGAACCGTAGCAGCGGGACCCAGAGGCCAAAGGCCCAAAGGCCAGTGTTTATCTGGACGCCTCCCTGGTCCAGAACTGGCCGTTTCCCAGGAAGAAAAGTTCTGAATAGAAACCCATTTATTAAATCCGCAGCAGAGGCTTCAGGACAGGGCGAGTTGGAGGAGAAGAAAAGAAAAAAGAAAGGAGTGGGTGAAAGGTGATCGACTAACTGAACTGAGCCTGAGGTCCTGCTACAGAGAGGGCTTTCATTCTCCAGGCTGAACACTGGAAATGAACACTTTGATTGCTTATTGTGCCAAAATGGCAGTACAGGTGAAGCAGGTACAGTAAGTAAATTTCAATTTCAACGTCTCAAATCAGTTTTTCTGAACTGCTGATGGTTTCTCCTTTAAGATTGTTGACTGGATGCAAAACTTTAATAACCTTCAACCTTTTTATCACTTTCTGCTAGTGTCATAGTTCTCCATCATGCTAGAAAATATGGATCTAAACAGACTTCCTAGATAATTTTTTTGATAGATACGTGGTTCTGTTTATTCTAGAGGAGATTTGGGACTAATTTCGCTTTTAGAAGTCAACTCCACACCTGGATTGTGTCAGGATGCTCGTCTTTCCCTCAGTTTGCATAAGTGCACTCTCACCCACATGTGCTGGGAAAGCTCTGTACTGGCGGCAACAATTAAACATTTATAGCAGCGGCTGTCTTGCAAATGACACCATGTGAGGAGGACCGCACACTCTTCTTAGGAGGTAGCTATTGTAACACACAATCATTTCAAGCACATCTGCTCCTGTTTTTGTAGCAATTAGTCTTGTAATTAGAGCAATTATAGCTGTGCTCTTTAACAGCTTCACTCGAGCTGAAGATCTGGCTAGATTAAAATGAAGTTGGCACAATGCTTTGAGCCAGTCAATGCACATTTCCCTCTGCCAAAGTGTTTTGTCATGAATACAAAGTTTGCTTTTCTGAATTCAAATGGCTTATCTTCACTAACGGTGAGCTTTTTGTACTTTGAGAAAGGGCATGTCCGAAACGAAGAGCTTCACTGCACAGTGTTTGTCATCACCCTTGTCTTGCTTGTTTTCTGGACCCGTCTGAAGTGAGTGTTTGGAGGAAACACTTCCTGAACTTCAAAGCTGCAATTACAGAGTCAGTGGGCCTCTGGTTTGCCTCCGGGCCTGACGGAGGTAACTGCTTTTCGCACCTTGACATGTTTTCGACTGGCTCTACCTGCAGCAGCCACTGAAGCAGCCAGCGATGTGTTTTGAAGTGTGGGATCATATAATCCTGTCAGATCTTTGCAACCTAGAATATGTGAATAATACAATTACAGGGAAGATGACACCAAAGAGGACTTTAGGCGATGTACCGAGTTACTGCTTGCTGTCGGTTTATTCACATGTTAAAGCAGAAATGTAACATTATGACTGCTCCAAGTTGTGGGTGTAAGTGGCCTGCTAACGAAACCAGTAAATCACAAAAAGCCAAACCTTTACAGCTCAGATGAGTTAGTTTGACATTTAATTTTATCTATAAGCTCATGAACGTTTTTTTTATTTTTTCTCAGAAATGTAGCTTAAGGCTATTATACAACAACCAAGTTTATTTGCTCTGCTTGTTTTAAACTGGAAAGCTATATTTTTTTTTATCTTTTTAAAGAATGTAGATCATAAAACACCTACTAGCTTTTTCCATTATGGTATAACATTTTCTAGGTGTAACTGAGAGGTTTGATGAGTTTAACCAGCAGTAGCTGCAGTCAGAACAGCAATTTTGAAGCATTTCCACAGAGATTTTATCCCCAGAGCTTCCATTACTGAGACTCGGAGCTGCTAGAGGCTACAGAGTTCTTCATTTTCCAGATAGCCATCGCCCCACCACCCTGTTTGTAAATAAACATGCTTTTGGATTGTAGAGTAAGTTTAAGCAGAGCGTAGCTTTGAGGGCTACATTCGGACATGGTTGTACTTTTGTTTGGTGGTCATATGAGAAGACACTGTTCAATATTTTGGCTTTCCATGCTGTCTTACTTCAGTTTTTAATATTCTAAATAGAGCAGTGTTTCTCAAACTTTTCATAGTGACTTTTCTCTCCATAAATACAAAGGTTACTGCCATCTTAGCAGATATTTATTATTTCTCCAAAGCTAATGGAAAGACTAGATAGGAACTGGTCTGGAAGCTCAGCACAGAGCAGCAGGAAAACGCAGACATGTTGGCTCTACATTTGACCACCATCCTAGCTATTCTCCATAGACTCCGCATACCTACATACCAGTGTAGGTACTTGTTTTTCCATTTCTCTTCAATAAAAAAAACACAATTTTCACACGCAGGAAAATATATTTGTAGTTAAATGCAGAGGGAGTCATGGATTTGAATGTCCTCACATCAGATTTTACACTTCATGCAGGAAAAGGGGCTATTATTGCTGTTCTCACTCAAAGGGCTTTTAAAAGCACTCTGAAGAAAAGAACTCCAGCGGCCGTTTCTCCTCATGTGTCCTTTAACACCTGCTGTTTTACCCAGACTCTGTCGGCCAAGTTGGCGTACGACGCTGGCCCTCAGATGACTGTAACGGGTAGAAGCCCCTTCATCAATGGCTGCGTCAGAGCCATTATGAATGGAAATGGAAACTCTTAAATACGAGATGACTCACATGGCAGAGCCTCCATCCTGAAGCTTTCACAACAATGGACACAAAGCACAGATTATGTTTAGTTTGGCTCTGGTTTTTCCTCAGCGCTCGGCCAAGAGTTAGTATAAACCTCTGCCAACTGAAACACTATCAAGCATGCTAAAAGACTGGGAGAGTATCTGGGCTTCAGCTGCTGGGGGGGGAAGCAGAGCCGGCTGCATGGATGACCGACTGTGTGAATGTGCAGATTTCATCTGTTCTTCAGGCGTTGGAGCCAAAATAGACACACAAAAAAAATTACTCAGTAATGTTTTCTGTTTAATTTGGAAGTCGATCTGAAACTATTTGGATTATCTTGTAATCAAAAAGGTCACAACTGATCATAAAGAGTGAGACTGGTTGTTTCCAATGTGGAAACAATACTTTGCCTGCAATAATAATTCAATAAATGTCAAAGTAATAAATGTCAAAGTATTCACATCCTTTGACATTTTGTCACGGAGTTGGCACAAATACCAGTATATTTTACTGAGATTTTATGTAGTACGCTCATATAAAAGAGCTAACCAGATTCCCCAGAGCATGATGCTGCCACCACCGTGTTTTATCGGTGAGTTGGTCATTTTAGGGCGGTTTCCAGAGCTACTTTATGACCACAAAGTGCATTGTTGACCTAGAAGTTGAATTGTGGTCTCATTGAAATATCTGCTGTATTTATACAGAGAAAATGTTACACCCTGCTGAACTTTAAATACTAGTTAGGTTATTCTGGAATGCTACTAGTCAAACTGCATTTAATTTGTGGTATTAGAGTAAAGGTGGCTGGATGTAGACTTTTTTACATTTTTTTTATTTTAACGATGTTTGAAAACTGTGTGACCTTTTTAATCTTGCTTTTCGTTGAGTTTGTGTCACATTAAATACTAAAAAAACTCATTAGTGTTTAACATACGACATGGTTGACCAAAAATACATAGCATATGTATTGCATTTTTTTTCCTTTCCAGATCACCCTTTTATACTGAGCACAGCAGAGTATTATTGATTAAGATGCTTCTGTTGCATTCAATTATTCAAGTATTCACACAGTAGAAACATCTGTTTCACTTTAAAACAAACTCCTTAATAATCACAGGCTAATCAGGGACAAACTATTCACCCAAAAAGAAATGACCCCCAGTTTTTAATTTAGCAGCAACAAAGAACGCATGGATAGGTCAACTAGGAGTCAAATTAATTTTGAAATAATAAAAAAAACTTAACTTACAATGATCCCACCTAAAAGCAAATCATGTGCATTGCACAGAGGAAAAGTAAATTAACAATATGATGAGGTTTTGATTTGAGGCTTACAGGCTAAAGGTTTCACCTCAGAGAAAAACACCAGATTAACAGAAATATGTAAAACAACCAGATATTTAATACGCAAAGTGGAGCTCAAAGGACAGCAAGTCGCCCAATTTTTTTTTTTTTTTTTTTACTCGAAGATGGAAAATGAATTTTCAATAACACTTTAAATCGTTCGGTTTGACCTCTGTGCTTTTCAAATGTTGATCATCTTTTTAACCGGGTGCTGACTCTTAAAGCTCCTCCTAAGTTTTATCCATCTGAATCGAGCTGCAGGCCATAAATAGGTTACAAGTATTTAAAACAAGTTACTTCCCCCGCAACTGTTGGACTTTATGTGTAACTTTAGTCTTTAAAATATCCAGTTGTTCTCAACACTCGGGTCTCCAGTTTAAAGCGGCCATAAACTCGTTGTCCTCAGCCGTGGCCACAGCTGTGATTTAAGGTTATCACTGCTGGGTGGATATCACCGTTTTCATGTGGCCGTCTCGTTCCCAGGCATCCAGGAACCCTGCGGTCGCTCTGTGTTATAGACCCCTGCACCGTTGGTATCATCTTGTAGCCAGGGGGCAGGGTGTGACGGGTGGGTAAGAGGAGAGGATAATCCCCCATCCCCTCCCCCCAATGTTCTCATGCAAGATGAGTAGTTTGTACCTGCTGTCTCTATTTCAAGGTGGCAGCAGCAGGATAAACTCCCCACTGTGAGTGTGTGTGTGTTGGTGAGTCTGTATTCAGTTCATTTCCAGTCATGCGTGTCCAGGCAGATATGCTGGTCTGTTAGTATATGTGTGTGTGCGCTCAGTGGAGGTGACCCATGCAGGAAAGAGGAGGGGGGTGGAGGGGGGTGTTATTTACATTGGCAGCTGCACAAGGGGAAATGAACTGACTTCAAAGCAAGTGTGCAGCTGAATTGTAAAGCGAGCGAGTCCTCCACGCATGAGCTGGCAGACAGCCTCTGAAATCACACAGACTTTCTTAGAGCTCGCTCTCGCCTGCGCACTTATATATACTCCACCGCATTTGTTATACAGAAAAGTCGGAGGGAAGAAAAGTTCCTCTATCACTGTGGAAGTAACAGTCAATGAATTGTTTTTGTGGGGGGTTTTTTTAACAGGTGAAAATTTGAAAAGTGTGGTGGAGACTTAAGGGTTTTCCCCCCAGAAAACCTGCTAAGCCTGGTGAGGGCACAAGTAAAGCCTGGTGGCCCGCCAGGCTTATAATACACTGTGGGAAACCCTGAGACTTGTTTTCAAACCATAAATACCCCTAAATAAAATCCAGTGCAACCAATTCATAAAAAGGTCCAGTTTGAATAAAAGAAGGAAAAAAACAAACATAGAATGGTACAGACATAATCAATACACACAGGTGTGTGCTATTTATGAATTGGGTGATTTCTGAAAGCAATTGATCAAGTTGGATTTTATTGAGGATTATCATAACAAAGGGGATGAACACAAATACATGTCACATTTTGCAGACACAACTTTAAATATATGAAAGTTTATTATACGATAAAATGTCTGAAACTGTTTTTGCTAGACTGTTTTAAGATTTTTATGTGGAAATGAAAATGTGGCACTGGCTCAAACCAGAGCCTTACCAAAGCTTCGGCTGACTGACCTAAAAACCGTTGTGTTTTCTGTGTGAGACAGGCATGCTGCAGAGACGGCCCACTATGGAGGACTTTGTGGACGCGCTTGTGTCTGAGCTCAACCCGAACTTTGAGACCTTCCTCTTGGACTCTGAAAGCTGATGGACACACACATCCAGCTGACGGAGGTGGTTCCGGGCCACATCTTCACTTTATCTGTAAATTCACTGTCAACACGTTTTCTATAGTAACGCATGGAGTCATATTGACTCATTTAATGTACCTGTTGACGTAACTTAATTTGAATTAAAGAGTTTTGAGAACTTTAAAGACAAGCAGTCAGATTGTTTCTTTTCAGTGAGTTGAACCAATCACTGAAAGTCAAGAAGTTCTGGGTTTCTGAATACTTTAGTCTTTTCTCTTTGTTTCTATTCTCAGTAATTCAACTCTACAGCCACAGCCTCGTCAAATAGCGGCGCTCTGCTCACAGGATAGCCGCACATTGTTTTTTCCTGCTTAAATCAGCATGAGGAAGAATACTTAATCTGCTCTTCCTGTCATGTGCTCATTGTTTAGGCTTTGAATTAATGCCGCTCCATCTGTTTTGTCTGTCAGGAGTTTCAGGGTGGGGGGGGGGGTGAGACGAGCAGATCTTTGGCTCACGGTTTAGTCTAATACAAACCACACAACTGGAAACTTTTGGAACATGTCCAATCACATGAACAGCTGCCTCAGTAGGACATAATTGGTCATTCTACAAAGTAAGTTTTATTTAGTTCACATTTAAAGACGAGGAGCGCAGACGGTAAAATAAAGGCTTTAGAGACTTTGACTCAATGTGTGGGTTGCGTCCGTCTCAGACAGGAATCACACTAAGCTGCAGCTGCTCCTTTTAACATTGTCTCTGCTTGCCTGCCTCACACCTGAGCCTGAGGAGAAGCTCCACATGGTTGCAGAAGATGTGAGCACACCATCAGAGAGAGTGAGCGAGCTGGGTGGCTCCCCCACACAGGGAACGCCGTTTGACACTCTGGGAAACAATAATATGTTTAAATCCAAGCGCGTAGCAACAGAAAGCTGAATTCACTCTGAAAATGAGTAGTTCCAGCTGTGCATTCGCACAGTAGTTGTGGACTTTAAATGATTTATTTGAACCAGTCTTTGTTCTGTAAAGAGTAAGTTGGTTAATCAGATTGTTGTTCATTAATGAATGAATAATTTTCCCTCAACGTATTGCACAGACAATAAAAATGGAAACCATGAAATGTCATTTTGTTTCAGAGGTTTATTTACAATGCTACATGGACAGAAGTTTCCATTTTTCCATGAACAGAGCTGAGAAAGGCAAGCATGCAGTCAAGTCTACAGTCCGTAACAAAAATATTGACCTATTAAGTATAATACAGTATCTACAGGGCGTTTATCACTTAGACATTCCTCGTTCCAACCTGCTCCGTACGATCAAGATTGTCTTTGATGTGCAACTTTTTCACTTTTGAGACATTTTGTCAAACTTTTACACAAAAGCTTCATAACACCCGCTTCTAGACGAGCAGTACAAGTTTAGATTCTCCTACATGTGACGATGCGAGACATTCTCAGGATTCACTTTGCTTCACTGGTAAAAGTCACGTTTCAACTTCATATGATCGAACCCAGTGGGCCATCGAGTTCACATTCTCGGTGTGTTTTAGCGTTGTCATCCATCTGCGGCAGCGCTCCTGTGGGGGGATGCGCGTACGCGTTTTGTTTGGACCATCTGACGGAGGGGCTCTGAGGTTCACCGACGAGGCATTTCGAGGGGACGGCACGGCCGCCGTTGTGTCTGTGTTGTTGCGTTTCTGTGCGCGTGGGGAGACTAGGTAGGAATCCGAGACTGAATCTGGCCGTGGCTGTTGTCGAGTCCAGGCGGGGGTTCAAGCCAGAGACGTCCACGTCACCCTGGGCAGAGAGGAGGAAGAGGAGAGCGCACACGCAGCGATTAAAGCCGGATCCTGTTGACTACATCAAAGGGCTGGAGTCGTCTCCTGTTTCTTTTTCTGCATGCTCATCATGGACATACACACACTAAGCGCTACATAACAGTTTATAAAAAGGCTGGGCTGAGACACAAGTGTCCACATGATATATGAGGAATTAATGTATTTATTTTCTCCATTCTGTGTGCTTTCTGAAAATGAGTGGACCTTAGGATGATGGTGATTCATTATTACAGTGCTCACTTCACTTAAATGCTCCCTATAGCTAAAGATGCAAAAAAAATAAAAAATCTTTAGGACTAATTCGTTCTTTATCCAGTTCTTATTTGAAGTTTAATAATTTAGTGGAGAAAACTCCCTTCATTCAGAAATAATAGCTTTTATCTATGGAGCAGTTGATGATACCAACTGCTCCACAATTGGTATCATCTATAGAAAAATCCTCCAACTACTTCTTTAAGTTTTGAAGTCCAATTCAATTCAGTTTAACACAGCAGCAATTCACAACACGTCGTCTCGAGGCACTTTCTAAAAGAAAATTATTTCGATTTTATCATGCATCCATTCCAACTGAATTCAAACAGTGTGCTAAGCTCAATTTATTATTCAAGTTAGCTTAAAAAATGTTCCATATTAGGAAACCCAGCATATTGCATCAAGGCATTGAGTTGCAGCATTTATTCCTCCTGAATGAGCAAGTAGCAATAGGAGGCGACTTCCTCTAAATGTGAGGTTCAGAAGCTTTAAATTTGGCATCAATGATTTCTTGTTTTCCTGGAATATTAATATACACAGAGATCTGGGTTTTTTATAGCAATTCTTGAAAATGGGACTCGCACAAGAACGTGTCGTTCCAGTTCAGTGTAAAGTTCAAATAATAAAGCTATTGACCTAAACTTGTTCACATATACAATTACAGCAGTTATAAAAAAAAATGTTTCAAATAATAACCCACGTTTATTATATCACAACTCCTGTTAACGTCTGTATATCCTACATGGCACAGCGTCAGACCTGAAAAACTTTACAACTTCTTTTCCCACCTTTGTATGGTACAATTAGCTCTAATCTCAGAACATTCTTCATGACTTTCTATTAAAAGTTAAAACGTTTTAGTGTGGATGTTGAGTGGGTCACGACACACACAGGTAGGAGGATGTTGTTTTTTTTTCTTATATTAAGAAAAGCCTTTTAGCCAAAAGGAGTAAATGTTAATTTATTTATACACAACCACATCATAACCCCTTGCCCGCTCCCCAAAAAACAATTTATTTTAAAAGGAAAATAAATCCAGAGAAACATGGCCGCTCACCTTCCTGCGTTTGCCCTTGCTGTTTAGGAAGAAGTGCATCAGTCACAGTGTCACTGCAGTCCTCTCCCCTCCTTTCACATGAATACTCCATCAATCCTTCCCCTTCCTCTCCTCCCTCCTCGCTTCCTCCTGCTGGGTCGACTCCACAGAGAGGAAGCTCCAAGTATTCAGGAGACTCGACGCTTCCTGTCATTTCATCCGCTCCCTCACACTCGGGCTCTGTGTGGCCTTCCAGCCACATTGGAGTATCTTCTTCATGTCGGTGTCTATTTCTGTGGAAAGAAAAACACAACCGTGTGTGTAACAACGTGAACACATCCTGGTGGAGACACCCATTTGCTTTTTCCTGTTGGCGGAGCTTCAAACAGACGGACCTCTTTATTCGCCTACAGCAGCTTGATAATAAAGGCAGTAAGATGAAAAGTGGGGCAGTTCAGTGTTAAGCTCGTTGATGTTCTACCTGCAGGTCTTAACAAAAGCCGAGCTTACAGGGCACGACCATGAAGAGACTTATGCAAATTTGAATCAATGGATTAGATTAAAACCTTGTTTAGCTGTGTCTTTTTTTAATTCTAATCCGACGTTTTATCTACAGTGAGAATGTTAGCGTTACATTAAGCAATCAGCTGGTGACTGGCTTTAACCCATTTTCAGTCTGATTTGTCCTGATCCTTCACTGGCAATTCAAAAATCCATTCTTATTCTGGTCAGCACAAAAAAAAAAAAAAAAATCTTGAAGCTACTCAAATGATAATTAAATTTTCTACAATGAAATATTTGTTACATGTCAAACAGGTTACCAATTCTAACCATTGTAATCGCTGATATAGGATGTTAAACAGCTTAAAAGGGCAATTTAGGCTTTATAAAGCTGGAGATAAGAAATTAGCCAAGAAACTCTGATTAGTGAATTTCTAACAAATCCCCTTTTATTCAACGATTATTTGCATAGATCCTTTAAAATACTTGTTTAGTGCTTAGCTGGATTTACCAAGTAAAGTGGCAAATATCTGTTTGTTTATTAAAACCAATTTACATTCTGCAGGTAATCCTCTCCATCGTAGATCACCTCTACATTTCTTGGGTTTGCCTCAAAAACAGTAGATCTTATGTCATCCTACAAGGTAGCATGCCCAGCTTTTTACAATTTTAATGTATTCAAACTGATTCATGATCTCTGGTTTGCAAAATTAGGACAGATTACCGTTTAAATGAGCAACATCCCCACAGCATCACACCTAAACCACCGTGTTTCACAGAATAATGTGGTTAAAATTCAGTGTTTGGGGGGAATCATCTGGAAAACTACCTGTAACCTCTTAACACAAATGATGAGTCTTGGTTTTGTAAATCAATAAAATGTGGTACCATTTCTCTTTGACACAGTCGGTGTATTATTAGGCTATCTGTAATCTCTGGCACATTTTTGCCCTCCAACAACAGGATATCACGGGGNCTCTTGTTTCTTTTCTGTCTTTAGGTTTATTACTTGTCATTTTGTTAACCTTTGTACTTTATTCCCTTTTAATCAAAGAAAGCTCCGTTAGCTGTGTTAGCTTCTTTAGCTCTGTTAGCTCCTTTAGCTGTGTTAGCTCCTTTAGCTCTGTTAGCTCCTTTAGCTGTGTTAGCTCCTTTAGCTCTATTAGCTCCTTTAGCTGTGTTAGCTCCTTTAGCCCTGTTAGCTCCAGTAATTGGTCCTGGTTTGGCTCATGGTGGAGACCACAGTCTAATCAGACTCAGGATAACTCACCTGTAATTGGGGCCTGCCCATAGCAATGCATAGGGAGAGCAGTGACTGACCTGCGAAGCAGGTCAGTCACTGCTCTCTGCTCTCTGCTCTCCCTATGCATTGTATCTATCTCATGACCAAGAAAATATTATTCTTCTTTTATGTTTTTTTTCTCAGGATAGTGAACTGCCTTGCGCAGCAAGGCAGTTCATTAACATCAGCACAAACATTAGCATTTCACTGCCACCCACTAGTGCACTTCCTTGCACGCATTAGCATTTGACCTAAAATAAGCTTATAGCCAATTTATTTACTTATTAGCCATGTTTAGAATACTCATTGGACTGAGTCAATAAGTGACAACATGGTAGTGATACCCCACATTCTACTGATACCATTCATGCTGTTATTAGCGTTTTGGCTAATTTTACCGTATGCAACATACTGAATGGTACAAGTACAACTTAGTCCACCTGCTTCTCACTCTCCACAGGTTATTGACTACATTGAAGCTTTCTTTAGCATTAATGCTAATTTTTTGCATCAGAACGCATGATTAAAACCCGACGGGCACACTTTGGCATGCCCCTTAAAATTTCTGCGGAATTTTCTAGTCAGTGAGAATGCATTCAATGCATTCTCACTACTTGTGTTTCTGTTTCCCTTTATCAGTGAGAATGCATTCAATGCATTCTCACTACTTGTGTTTCTGTTTCCCTTTATTATCAGTGAGAATGCATTCAATGCATTCTCACTAATAGTGTTTCTGTTTTTCTTTATCAGTGAGAATGCATTCAATGCATTCTCACTACTTGTTTTTCTGTTTTTCTTTATTATCAGTGAGAATGCATTCAATGCATTCTCACTACTAGTGTTTCTGTTTCTCTTTATTATTATTATTATTATTATTATTATTATTTATTCTTCTTCCATTACCGTTAATGCGGCTCGTACCGCTGCGTGCCCACCCACAAAAGTGGTATCAAAACGAGCGGCTCGATCCCGGCATTGGAGCTATTACTTTTAGTGGGATTCTGTGATAAATTGACGACATAAATTAAAAAAAACGAAAAAACTTTAATCTGAGGAACTCACAGCATCACTAAGATTTCTCTCTGAAACACACACACAGGACAGTGGAGGTCTGACTCCAAAACTCTGTTTAACTCCCCCTCACAGGCACAAATTTCGGCCTGTTGATCTGAAAGTTGGTCATGACATAGATACACATGCCTGCTCATGTAAAATGTTTTCAAAATTTTCCTAGGGCTTATGGTTTTTTGTCAGGGTCCTGGAGACCGACGCTGGGTGTCTCACAAGTATAGATAACTGACTATCTGACGAGAGAGCCAGAACAGGTGCAGATCATTAATTACCATAGCAACGGGTCCTACACAGAGGCAGTGAGTATTCCCACAGCGCTGAATCAGATCTCACAATGCATTGTG
>NW_015112745.1:60908-84102 GCF_001443285.1 Poecilia latipinna
GGCCCCTTAAAATTTCTGCGGAATTTTCTAGTTATCTCCACTATCATACACCTGTTGGTAAGTTATTCACCCTGCAGAAAAATGATTTCTATTGCAGCTAAATTTGATAATTCAGTCACAATGTATATAGATTAACACTCTACAAGATCGTACTTGAGCACAAATGTTACTTACTCATCACTGAGGCTCATCTGTGACTGGAAAGGACTGACATCCTGGCTGCAGCCCACACTGCAACTCTCATCACAGCACAGAGAGGGGTTCAGGTGTACTGGACCTACACAGGACACACACACACACACACACACACACACACACACACACAAATACAATATAAATTTCAAGACTGTCATCTGTACTGTTCATCTTTAGGTGAATTGCTCACCAACAAAATTAACAAAACTATCACTGGATTTTTTACAGACTTCATCAATTGAACCTAAACGCACCACAGTGGTGTCCGGAGTCCAGGTGACACTGGCAGCAGGTTCTGTGGGGGAAGTCGTGGAGCCAGCGGGCGTCCAGACAGGAGAGCTCCGCCCCGCTGTAGGGACAGTCCTGAGACCTCAGAGAGGAAGCTGAAAGAAAAGAAAAGCAACAACACGGTGATCCTCCATGGCGCAAGAAACGAGCTGCAGACCTCTCAAATTGTTCAGCAAAAACCCATATTTGCAAATAGACTTTAGGCATAAAAAATACAACTAACTAATCTGTAAGACATCAATAAATGTGAAGTTATTGCCTAATCAATTTGTCCCAGCCTCTAAATCTGTAATCATTCTCTCCACAGGACAAAGTTGTAGCATAATCAGATATAACTGACAGGCCTAACCAGCATCACGTTAATGAGGTTCATAATAACTCCTTAGTATAATTTGAAAGTACAACAGTTTGCATGTTGTGCCAGCTCTGGTGAAGGGCGTTGTGCATATTTTAATGGAGGGAAATTACCGACAAAAACATTAAAGAAAGGGACTTTTTTGTAAAGAAGTAAAAAAAAAAAAAAAAAAAAAAAAAAAACACCTCGATACCTTCTGCTACAACTCTTTGTTCCTGACATGCTCAAAGGGGACACATGATGTCATTAATTTGTCGCCCGGGGATATTTCACAGGCTTAATCACTTCTAGCCTCACGAATGCAGCTTATTAAACAAGTTCCCACAAATATGCAGCGTCGTTTAATAAAGCTTAGTTCAGCACCCGGTTTGGGAAGTTAACAAAGGAGAAATGAAGTCAAGTTCAGACAGCAGTGAAGCCTCATTTCAAGGCCTTAGCAACTCTTTTTTTTTTTCAAACACATTAATCTGCCAACTTAATATCTCTGAAGTCAGGATAATAATTTAAAGGCAGGCTTTAGAATGCATATGGGCTTTTTTATAATTTAAAAAAAATAAATAAATAAAAACATCTTCACAAAATTATCTTGCACTGAAATGTCACTGTTGTAACAGACCCTCAAAGATTTCACAGAATATCCAAAAGTGATGAAATCATGAAAACTCCATGAAAAAGTGAGATTTAGGGCCTTGTACAAACTCAGCTGGGTCATTATCAAAATAAATATCTCTACAACTTTGTTGAAAAAAATACTATCGTGCACACTGGAACAGTTTCAGAAACATTTTCACTCACATAAACACGCACAGTTCCAGACCTCAATGTTCTCTTAAACAAAAAACGCATAAGGAGCAGCGCAAAGCTAAAACCGGTGTCAGCTGATTGGATTGCTTCAAAACAAACAACTTCCTACTAGGAATTAAAGAAAGCGCCTGAAGGTTAATTTGTGTTGATAGATATATAGGTTGAGCTACTTTAAATTGTTTATTAGAATATAAAGTTAATAAAATACATGACTAAGTCATTTGGGAATCATGTCAATCTCAGTTTCCCCATGTAAGTACAGAGATTTCCCCAAACCCTCTTTGGTCAGAAGTTTGATATATAACCATTTTTAGTGATATTAAACTGAGTTTTTGTGTGGATTAAAGGACAAAATACATAAAATGCGTTTGTTTTCTCTGCTATATGTGGAGCTCCACAAGTCTCAGTTTTATGTTCGAATCCTTTTGAAGTTTTAATTCATGATAATGACCTTCAGAAACCTAAAGATGACCTCCAAAATTGCACAGTGATTAGCTCTATCTTGATAATGTACTTGTTTTAACAAGAACCAAACAATATTCTCTTTCCGTCTTGCAGAGACCTGAAGACTCGCTTTTATTGCTTGTGGATTAAATTCCTCTGCTTCTACAAAATTAGGTTGCACAAATGACGAAAAGGATCTAAAAAAAAAAAAAAAAAAATTACTCCAATTCTGGTGTGTCTGTGTTGTCATCCTGCACTTTTCAGTAAAAGACTAAGTCTTGTGCATCTTTACCAGCCATTCATTTTATCAAAGCCACACTCATAAAGAAGGGATTAATAAGAAAGCATCAAAATATTTCTTCGAGAAATAAAGAAATTGCAGCACACAGCATGAGGGCATCCTTACTGACCGCTGGGCTTCTTCTCCAGCAGCTGCCTCTTGCAGTAGATGACGCACAGAACCAGCAGCGCCAGCAGGACCGTCGCCAGAGCGCTGCAGATGACTGCGGCCAGCGCCACGTCACGAGGACTCGTCACCACGGAGGGCAGAGGCACCAGGTTCACACGCCCACTACCTGCGGAGGAGACCACACAGGGAATGAGAGCAGAGGAGTAACACGCCGCTTTACTTAAAATGGAAGAAACGTCCTTGACAAATACAGCAGAGGGCCATAATGCGAGCCTCCCCAGGTGATGTGGAAGCAGGAGATTAGTTGTCTCTTTGTTCTTTAGGTCAGCTGCCTTTTTGCTAAAGCCTAATGAAAAAAGCAGAGGAGTTCAAAGACAAAACGCCTGTGGTGGATTCCCTCTTTAACTGCCTCTGTCTTGTTCTGAGCAGAGGATGATTTACACACATTGCTCTCCACCTACCTCCCCTCTCGCACTTCGACAGGCACACAAGCTAGGAGGGCTTTTAAAAACCCCCTCAAGTTTCTTTATGTATGGAATGAAATTAGAAAACACAGTCCATCTAAGCGTCTGCGTTGTGCTGATTTCATAAAGAGGCTCCATTACGTCTCTCATCCCACCTGAGGGGAGAAACAATGTCTGCATTGGCTCCTGCCATCGGGACCCTTAACACACAGTCATATGAAGCCTTGAAGAATGCAGCTCATTTTACATGTTCGCACAGCTACGGAGCGTCAGGGCTTAATGCGGCTTAAGGCTAAACATCACAACAGAAAAACGTGAAGCAGTTTTTTAAAAGACAAAAATTGCTTCTGCTATACGTGTAATCATCCTTTAACCAAATGAAATTCTCCACGCGGTTGCAGCGGGCGACTCGTTTCTGGATTTTTCTAAATGTTTTCAGAGACTGTTGTTAGTTTAAACAAAGATCACAGAGCGCCACATCACAAGAACTTATTCAGAGTCAGGTTTCACCATTAACTCTTTTTTTTTGGGGGTTTTCACTTGAAAGTGCAGAGATTTAAGCAAACGCAAAATAAAGGCAGAGAGCAAAGGATCACCAAAACACTCTGCAGCTGTGTTTTGAAGAATCAGGTGATAATTATCGGTGGGGAGATCATTATGTGCAACTCTTTTCACGTTTCAAACAATTATATTATCTGTAGTGAAAGGAAAAACTGAGTTTATTAACCTGTGCTGTGTGTCGTGTTTGCTTTTTTTTAGTTTTGAGATGCCAATTCATCTGTGAGATCAATTTACAATTGGACCAACACTGATATTTCTTTCTCACATGCTGTTTTTATTTTAATTATGTAAAGCACTTTGAAATGCCTTGCTGCTGAAATGTGCTATACAAATAAAATTTGATTTGATTGATTGATATCAGATAGGATACATTGTCAAAAAACACAATTTATTATTTATGATTCTACCACTGGTGAAAGATCCAAGTAATCTGAAGCCTGAAATTTTGGTGGAAATTACTTCTGTAAGATCAAGAATGAAAAACAACTATGCTACACATTTTTTTTTTAATTGGCATCTGTGGCCCTTTGTATTATTTAAAACCCCAAGCTGATGACTGATGAAACTTTTTTTTAATCACGATTATTTACAAAGATGTATGAGAGCAACCTTCAGAAAACTATTTTTTAAGAAAGAAATCTACAAAACAACAGCTAGCGTGCTATAACCATAGAGCCATATTGTCAGGTATTTATTTGTCTTGTAATTTGCTGCTAGCATTGTTGCTCAGTTAGCTTTGGTTTAGCCTAAATCTTTGTAGAAACTGACAGATTTTGTGTAGAAGAGGAAAGTTAAGGATGGGGAGATTTGCATGGCATGATGTAGTTTAATTAAACTAATCCATTACCCATAATAGCAATATTTACCACATAGAAAAACTAAAAAAAAAAAAACTTTCTTTCCTTATTATCAACCATTATTAGAGAAAGCCTGAGGGCTAAAGACGACACAGAGAAAATTCGAAGCCTTTTAGTCTCGCTGGCACACCCTTCACTTATCAGTCAGTTTATAAGTATTCCAAATTTGCGCATAATTTCAAAGCCCTTCCACTCTGATTGTTGTTTTGTCAAAGAGAGGCAGTAGCAGCCTAAACTCTCAAGGCCATGAACAAATAGCTCCACACAATTAACTCTGATCTGCCAGAGAAATCACACACACAGTCTCCGCCGGTCTGTGTGCGTATGACATTTAGGGTGTGGGTTAATACAGAGCAAACAGCGACAGGGAGCGTACAGTGACGTGAAGCAGATCGAGCGGTTACCAATGAGAATGGCAGCCAGAATGAGTGAGCTCTTGTTTGAGGAGATCATTTTTTTCTAGTCGACTCCGCTATTTGTTTTTCAGTATATTAATCATAAAGGCGACCGGTATCAGCCTTTTCACGTTCAAGAGCTCTTTGTTTTGCAGTGTAAACATTGCTATAGAGCTGGCCAGCTTTTTTTTTCTTCTTTTCTTTCTTTTTTCCTCCTCTTTCAGACAGATAGGGGATGAGGGTATTTTAACATTCCTTCAGATGGGAAAATATGATGAAACACCAAAAGCAGCGTTTCAAATCTCCCGGGAAGGGATAGCACAGGATCGGCTCGATGTAAACAAGAGAACGTACACGATGTCGGAGTTATGGAACATTCCAGAGGCATCGTGGCACAGTTTAAGCCATGCTGGTTTATATAAGTTCCTGTTTATACAGGCATGTTTGTATTGAAAGGCTTTAGCTGCAGTGAAGCTGATAACTCCTTGTTTACTCTCAAACCTCCTGGTCAAACTGAAGAATAAAATACAAACTACTGAGGCAGCATTCAATCACAGAAAACCAGCTCAAAAATTCCTTTAGCCTAAAGTAGTAAAATCCAGGATCTAAACCATCATCCTACAGCTGAGTGTCGTTTCCAACTGTGTTAGTGTTGGGTTTTTTATAGACTCTTAACCAGCCCAGGGTATCTGTGTGGTGTCTGACATCTGACCATGGTGTTTAAACTTGGGTCTTCATTGTGAAGGTCAGATCCAGCTCATCCGAGGTGAGCATCAACACAAAGGCGGCCTGTTATCGGAGCGCCGGCAGCTGCAGCGCACACAGATAAACACTGCTCCATTGAACAGACCTCACCTGCTGATATTATCTCCACACAAACCAGACCAATAAACCGCAGCCTTTCACAGACGCACTCACTTTGTGGAATGGCACTTATAGTCCAAATAAAAGCAGCACTTCTTTGCACCTTAAAGGGCTCTTTGACTTACGTCTGTATGAATGCGTCTGAGGTCTTTCTTTAATGGGGCCGTAGCGATCTTTACCCTGATCGCTGAATAGGAGAGAGGAATGCATTTTCTCTGCTGCAGACATGAGCTGTCATTTATACATAAACGTTAGAGATATTCGATTCATGTCTTTCAGTACAGTGGAGAAAATGTAATTTACTAAATCTGACATGGCGTGTTAAACAACATCTGGAATCACAGCTTTAAAATAACAACAACTCAGTCATACAGTATGTTTTAAAGGAGTAACGCAGCAGGGCCCCTCTCCCACCTGTTGCTGAACCCTGCTGTCAGATTGGCTGACACAAAACTAATAAACTTTTCCCTGTTAGACGGGATGAGATTCTCGCAGTGTCATAATCTTGTGTACAAATACAATAAAAATGTTTGGTGTGATCTTTGTTTCTTTTAAAAGAACAGAAGCAATTAGTCGTACTGCTGCTAAAATAATCCAACATGAAGGTTAATAAAGGTACAATAATGTTATGCTCATCAGCTCTTGTGGTTATTTTATTTTGGAACAAAAATTTAGCCAAAAATCTATATTTTTGTGCTTCTGTCACTAGACAGAAGCACAAGTAAAGCACGTTAGTTGTTCAGAGTGTCTCCTCGGTTATAGCATCTCCTTATTAAATTATGTTGTGCTGTACGTCTGAACTGCTTTGGTGCAAAATGAATTCCCCCTATCGGGAGAAATAAGGAACTACACTGGATTATAACACGGTTACTGTATGAAGAGCTGAATGGCTAAAAGTTTATTCAGTATTTGTTTATTCTTTATTTTAAATTAAGTCTATGCATCAAAATAACAACAAAAAAATGATACAGTGATTATCATTTTAACCAATATATCATGTTAATGAAAGCACAGCATCCTGAAACTGCCGCATTTTTACAGATTATTACCTTGAAAACAATTTTTTTCTAACTACTTTTAATAATTTATAGCCACAAAAATTACGACGAGAAAGCCTGACCCTGTTCATGAGTGAACTGAACTTTAGTGATAACTAAACTGTGTTGCATCTTAAACTTTGCTGTGGTTTTCACTCATATTTATGTCACCGTTTCCGTCGACCTTCAGGCTTTGTGGATTATTTGATTGTCGTAATTAAGGCTTTAATTAATGCATTTCCTGTATTGACTTGATCTGGTGACATAACGCTTGACGGCAACAGAAGCACTTCCCCTTCAGCTCAGATTGAACCTTCGTGTCAGAGCTGACTCGATTTGTGTGCATGTAACCACCTCTTCTCGGCAACACCAAGCATGATTATTGCTGTAAGGTGCCGCTTTGACAGTTCGCATATAGCTTGAGTAAGACAGGAGGCAGGACAAAGTGTTCTGCGATCAGCAGCTATCATGATCCCACACGCCTGCATCGCAGTGGCTTCAATGAGTGTGAGTTTAAATACTGGAACTGCTGCTTTAAGCTGCTGGAAGGCTGGAGGCTTTCCTTTTTTATTCTGGGAAATGAGATTCATAAATTAAATACTGGAGGATTTTTAACAAGTGTTTTAACTACATTTTGGGACCTCATGACATCTGAGAAGTCCAATTTTAATATGTGGACTATATATGGAGGCAAGGTCTTGAAATGTCTGAAAAAGCATTAAAATAGTTTTCGGGTCTGAATATCTTCAGGAAAAAATTTGCAATTTAAATAGTATTAATTTCCAGACTTTCTTTCTTATTTAATAATGTAGAATAAACAAGTAAATCTACAAACACATTGTTTTGTTTTTTTTGTTTAGAGTTTTATGTCTGAGTGAAATTTATTTACCACATCGCAACTTGAATTTTTAAATGTATTAGAAGTTTCAAGCTGTGTTTTACAGAATCTGTATATTCCATAAGATGATTCAGTCCAGATTGGAAAAAAATTAAACAGAATTGACCTGCATTAGTCCTGGAGGCAAAGAAGTACAAAAAAAAAAAACACAACTCTGTGAAATACTCTTCTACTCATCTTGAACTAGAAGCTAAAATGAAGAGTGTTTAACAAAGGTGGAGTGATGAGGCCTGATCTGCCACTTTAAATTTTTATATTTTAAAGACAAAAAGACATAAGAAGCTAAATATACAGCTGGTTCCCTGATGGAGTCGGTGGTTTTGAATCCAAAAGAAACTAAAGGAATTACTGTATCATACCTCCATGAGAGTCATACATCAGCTATGATGTGTTTATAGACTGGAAATGGAGGGAAATCTTAGTTTTGGTAACAAACTACAGCCAATCGAAGTAGTTGGTTCCTGTCTCTGTCTGAATAATCGGTGCAATGTTAAAAAGTATTCTATGCAAGTAAATGATGGGTGAAATGTTCATAGTATGTATTAAAAAAACTTGCAAAAAAAAAAGTGAAAGTGTTGATAAGTAGGAATGTTTGAATGTGTAGCATTCAAGATGTATATCATAAAAGGCCAAATTAAGACTTTATCTAATGGGGAACAAAAAGGAGACTTCCACAAGTCGTCTGATTAACTGGCAGCAGCTCAGTAATTAGTTTTACTTGGATAAACAAACAAGCAATTTATCTCATTCTAAGGAATGAAGATTCAGATAAGATCAAACCTTTTTCAACAGATTTTTCATCTTTTTGCTTAAAGGTTGCATTAATTATGCCTAATGGATGGATTTTATCACTTTCGTCTGCGAATAAACTGAAAATCATTTAAAATTCCTGACCTGCTGATTTATGGAGCCCATGGTAATAAAGTTTGTACAGGAAGAAGCTACCAGAGAACACGTACAGGTTCAACTCCACATGGGACGGTGAACTATTTCAGCAGATGAAACGCATTACAGAGGATGAAGAAATCCATAAAACACAACCTCATTTTAACTCTAAAAAGCCACTGGGGGAAGAGAGAGAAAGAAGGAAGGAGGGGTGGGGGAAGAAGATTTACAGTCCACCCCAGACTACAACTGCTTCCCCCTGCACAGCTGCACTGCTGCCCCGGGCCAGGGTGGCCTATTAGAATGATCTGCCCTTTAAGTTTTCACCATCCTCCTCTAGATAACAGCCGTGGACGGGGGTGAGAGGCGGCTGGGGGGTGGGGGTGGCAAGACTTTCAAACATTTGGAAATACTCCACTGAGAGTCCCTGTAGGAGCAAACCACCGGCTATGTTCCCACACACAATGGCCATTTTGTTTCACAGGCCTCCTCCAGTATCAAAACGGGAAGCGGCACAGATGGACAAATGAGCAGACAGAGGGAGGCCTGTTGTCTCAAGGTCAGCGTACACATCCAGGTTTTCTTTTTTCTCTTACCCACATCAATAAAGAGGCGAGATTAAAGGACAACACCAAGAGCAGCCGGTCCAATGACGCCTCCATTCTGCTGTGCAAAGACTGCAAACGTTGTTTAGGCGATAGTTCCCCTCTTCCAAGACTTAAATCGTCAGTAAAAGCTCCCTGCAGGAAGTCACACTCAATTGCCAAAGGTAAGAAGTTCATTTGCTTGTTGGTTTCATTTGCAATCTTGAAATCATACGATTGCTCTTGGCCAGGAGGAAGAAGTTAATAGGATGTGCATCCTAATGGAATATGAGCTGTGTATTGCAACACATTCCCAGTTTCTTTTGTTTAAAGCAGCAAACCCTGAATTGTTGCAATTGGTGTTGAATCAAACAAACATGCAGTATTTTTCCTCAACTGTGTCTTGAAAAGGATATTCACATTAAACCTTTGGACTGTTCAGTCTTAATACAACCAAAAAACATACCAACAAATTGTAGCGCATCGTTGTGAAGTTAAAAAAAAACTTGTACATGGTTTTAAAAATCTGTGAAATGTATGCATTTGCACCTTTCACTAGCAGTGTCTCCAAGTCTCTAAGGTTTGGACATGTAAGCCTGTGCAAAATGTTTCTACCATGTTCTCCCTGAAATGTCTGCTGTGGTCCTGAATCTTCATGATGCTGTTCAAACTGAAATGTAATTACTTGTGTTCTTTGTTTACTGCCTGGGTCATTTCCAAAGGTAGTTGGATTGTATTTGGTGGTATCAGATAATGTGAGGTAAAGACAAATCCACGCTTTTCAGATTGTTATTTGCGAAAACCTTTTGCCTTTTTCCTTACACTGCGTGTTACTTTGAAATTTGTAGCTCTAATGTTACAGAAAGATTAAGGGAAGTGAATACTTTAGTAAAATGTTCTGTTCAGGGACATTTTCTCATTTAGCCCAAACTGAGCACTGAAAATGAGTGGCATGTTCTATAACCCAATATAATCCCGTGCTGGCAAATCTTAGGTAGCCATTGCAGGATCCATTTCAGCTCTTCAACTTCCCAGCTTTGAAATCCCAGCATTTATTTATCTTCGTAACATAGCTGGCTGCCTTGGTTGGACTTAGTGAGTCAAACACAGCTCGCTCCACCCTTAGAAAGTTGTGGTTCTGGTTACTCTTGAGGACTTTGTGCTGGCATGTCGAGTGTGTGTTTGTGTTGGCTTTGTTGTGGCACTGGGTTTTTGGTTCCACTCGCATTTGGCAAGAAGTTCAAATGATTGTGTGTTTGTGATGGTGGTGTTTGCTTTCTGACTTTTGTATCTCTGTTGTTTCATGTTCGAACATCTCCTGCTGCGGATTGGGGAGTCTGTTTTCTGGGAGCATTTCAGGCCAACCGTTAGGAGCGGTCAAATGATTCAAAAGTGCTTACAATTGGGCTCGTATGGAGGCGGAGGGTCCCCACAAGGTATGCACTCCATGTCCTGGAATCCACTTAATTTTGTTTTCCTATAAAATCTGTAGCAGACACAAGGTTACATGTTTAGTAAACAAAACAAGCATTTATTTTCTACTATAAAATTAGACAGATTGGTGTTTGAGTGCTCTCTCACCCCGGCAGACAGTCGCCACACACGGCGTTGCTGGTGGTGGAGCAGTTGCCCTTCTGGAAGCGGTTGATGAGGCCACAGTCCAGACAGGGTTTGCACTTCTGCAGGCTCCGGTCCTCTTTGAAGCGGCTGCTCCGACAAGGCACGCACCGGGCATCCTCTCCATAACCAAAGCCACATTCCTGGGGGGATTAAAAGAGAAAAATACACTGAGTAAGAGGCGGCGGGGTTGTGGGGGGGGGAGTTGGTTGATTTGGGTTGATGTGCAGATGGTGAAAGGGGGAGTTTGAATGTGAACTGCTGGGGGTCCTGAAATTAAAGAATGATCTTAGCCCACTGGGTTAGAGGGTAACAATGGCCTGCCTCTTTTGAGAGTCTATCTTACACAGCCAATAATCTCCCTGACTCTCTCGGTATGAATGAGTCGCCTTCCGCTGCAAGACCCAGAGGGGCCGTGCATTTGAATAATAAAGCCGTTGGGGGACACCCACTGTTGTATTATCGCAGGTTTATTGCTGTGTTTTTTAAACTAGTCCCACTCCAAGCTGACTCAGTGAGGGCCCCGTTGATTGAGAGGCTGGCTAGCTTAAAGGAAACGCTTCAGGAAGAGCGCAGGGATTATAAAGAAGTAGATGGAGGGAAAAGCATATGAATACTTGTTTTGTGCTCCACCATTAAAGGTGCGTTTATAAAGGCCAGCTTCTCTTGCACGTGTGAGCGATCTAATGCGAAACACTCCTCTGCATTAGTTCGTTTCAGCAAATATTTCATGCACCCTACTGCCTAGTGCGCTTCTCATTTCAGTCTCTTTCGAGTAAAGCTTCACAGTAATGTCCTACAGTTTGAACTGTAGTCTGAAATATCCTAATGACTTCTTAATAAAAGTGGTTTAAGGTCATGGTTATGTCTTTATTTTAAGTAATGCTAGCGTGATCTGCTTAATAATTTGGAAAAACAAACCATTAATATGACGTTTAGCAAAATGCTAAACATTTTCTGCTATGAAGTTTGGACAGTCACTCTGTTTAGAAAAATACAATGAACCACCTTAGACTAAGTCACTTCATCCTCCAAAAAGTCTTATGTGGATATTTTAATGGACAAGAACTTAAGAGAAATAGGTTTGGTTAATCAGAATTATTAATGCGTTTATGTTTATGTCAGTCTTTGACATTCATGTTGCAACTCACTCAATTTTATAAAGTTTATTGCGGTCGATTCCTTCCTGAGCTTTTATTGTGGTGTGAGACATCAACATCTTCACTGGCACATATTTAGCCCCCCCTTTATAAATGTCCACATCCCCCTCAGCCCCAAACCTGAATCCTGAAGAAACCCTCTATGTTGTGAGCTAAAAACAAAAGTGGGTAATAATACCCAAGAGTCTAGATAGATTATGCCAAAACAAAAGGGCAAAGATTTTGTGGTATAGATTTACCAGGGTCTCACTTTCTCAGACCTATAAAGATAAAATTACAATCTGGCCACTGTGCATCTCTCTTCCCAGATATCCATATCTCTGAAGCTCATGGTGACCTTGACAACAGCTAGACATTTGGATGACAGCTGATATTACTGTACACCGCACAGAATGAAAATACCCTGCAGAAATGACATCATACATTGTTCATTCATTATCGGCTCTGTGGCAGCTGAACTCCTGTGATCCAGGATCCCCACATTGCTCTCCAGATCCTGGAGGACAGGCATATATCATTAAAGTGAAGGTCAACTTCAAAAAAGAACTTCTCTCCTCGCCCGTGTCCCGTTTCACTGGCCTGGCATGCACTCCGGCTGGAATGTGGGCAGAAGACTTTGATACAGTGGGGGTTGGGTTTAGGGGAAATAAAAATGGAGGTCGGAGGCAAAAATGTGATCTTGCTCGCGCACAGAGAGGGAGGATTAGAAAGACGGCCCTTCCAGCCAAACACATGTGAGCCTGACATTGAAACCTTGAGCCGTGCTTGGCCAGGTGGCCCAGATTGGATCGGCCTATTGCAGCTGTTCCTCTGCGCTCTCCATAAAAGGCCGTACAATGCAGCAGGGCAGAGGAGGGCACCGAGGAACGAAGAGAGGGATGGCTTATGCAGTAGGGGAAAAGACAAATGAATAAGACTCATCTTTGCATGTCATAATCTTTGGTTTTGTCAAGACACTTGATTGAAAATGGACTTGCAGAGGAGTGATTGCGGGATAGGGCCTGGTGACCTGTTTCCACATGAAGGAATGGGGCCTCAGGATGATTCAATCCAACCAGGCCCAGCATTGGCACAAGTACTGTTCATGGGGCACCACATGTCAGGATGGGCCGGTGCTGCGTAGACACAAGCAGGTCAGAGCACCGAAACAAAGGGGAACAAAGCCAAGTCCTGCTCCTCATGTGCAGACCAGATAGGTTACTAAGGAGCAACGTCATCTTTCTTTTATAACAGGAAACAAGACACAACAGAGCTGACACAGGGACAGGAGAGGCTCACAATATGTTTACTTCGGTAAAAACAGTTTCCTTATATCAATCTATTTTCATAGACTGGAAAAATATGTAATTACTTCTGTTTTTGTTTTTAGACCATAATTTGTGTAAGAAGTGTAACTTCTCCTGTTTTTAGGCTTTGTTTAACATAACCTATAAAGCTAGACTCTATTAGTTAGTCAGGCTATCTGCTCAGGTGGCTAGTCTGCTAGCTTTACAGACATGCTGCTCATAGGATGCCAGCTATAGTTTTAAACAACATTAACTAAATAAAAGTTATGACTTTATGCTTCTTTTGACTGGAAGTGAATCAGAACTCTTAAATTCGTCTCTCTGGAGCTGTAAAGTGTAGGTGTCATTTTTCAGCCAGCTGACTGGTAGTGCGTGGCCAAAGGGAAGGTAGGGGCAACATCACATTACTCCATGCTCTAAAAACCCTGAAAGTGTAACTTCATGAAACCTTGGTGTTTCTTGATAGCAGTTACCGGCCCACGAAAATATCAGATTGAAGGTCAGCACAACAAATACTAACGACAGTTATATGTAAACATAAAATGTAAAAGGAATTTATAACTGTGGCAAACATTAGCTACTTTAAGCAGCTTGAATTTCCAAAATGTTATCAGACTCACAGCTAACCAAAGGCTTGGAGGTAGAATGGTAAACCTTCATGGTCTCCGTCCCGTATCAGAAGGTGTAGATGGCGTCAGCATAAACAAAATAGCAGCATAACAGCTTGAAGGTCCTAAACTACATTATTTTGAGAAAGTAACTTTGTTTTGGCCAAATCATCAGCTGAACCAGATAGGAGAGGACAGATCTTCTGGTGAGTAAAGGCCAAAATTCAAAAAACAAAGAAACATGTTTGTTAACTGTAATGGTCTCTTTAAAGTACACAATCTGAAAAGAAAAATGGCACTTTAAAATAAATCTACAGACAATGTATCAAATTATGTATCCACCAATTCTACACACACAGATAGAAACTACTTAGAAATGGCTTTACATGCCCTCAGAAACCATGAAAACAAAATAAAATAAGCAGATGCTCGACATCACGTTCGCCTGCATGTCCTATCTCCTGATCTTGTTTGGCTGAGACTGCCAAGCATAACAGCCGTGTGGAGGGGAGAGAGGGGCCGAGCTGGCTGGGTCCTGATGCGTGTTCAGACGCACAGATATTTCTGAGATTAAGAGGGAATCACGGTAGGAGAGGGGAGGGGGGTGGCTGGTCATATGATCCTGTGATGAAACAAGTCTGAAAACACTGCCAAGTCCGTCGGAGCAAAGTTCTGTTTAGCTCATAACACAATGAAACCTTTTTTGTTTAGAAAGACTCTGAAAACTTCTTCAGATGTAAAAATTCTGCACCAAATGGACAACTTTTCTGCTGCTTGACAAAAATGAATATTTGCGAAGGCTTTTCAGCCAGCAGCACTCAGCGGTTCGTTGTCTTGGGATTGCTGTTGTAGGAAAAATGGCCATCTTTCTATGCTACATATTGATGTCACATCAAAAAAAAAACATGTTCCTGACATTTCTTTGTTGTTATTTTTTGCCACTGGCATTTTTCTAGAATGCACTGGAAGGCCGGCAAGCCTTTCTTCTTCCAAAACCGACAGAGTAACAGGCTCTGAATGAAAGCTGGAATGAAATATGTCAGGGAGAGAAAGAGTAAGTAGTCATAATGGACTATGTGTGGGTGGCTCCTCGAGCAACAGTTAGCGCGGCGGTGCTAATTGATGTTTGTCAGAGCAGCTTCCAGAGGCAAACGTCCAGAGCAAACTGGGCCACATTCCTCTGAAATCTCTATAGCAGCTGCACAGAGGGACTCCAGAAGTCCGCTTCCTTCCCCACCGGGTCAAACCCCCATCGCTTTTAGGGCTACTCAGATCTCTGATCACAAGCTTTTCTAACGCTGGGAGTCTTTCCCCCGGTCCCAGGCTCTGGTCTTCTCTTTGAGCCAGCATCCCGCTACCTTCAGAGAAAGAGTGAAGCGGCCAATTATTAACCAGGACCCCAGGGTGGCGGGCAGCACTCACGCCTGCTGAGCAGGCAGAGAAACTGGAGGATCACTGAAGCATGTTACTGAGCACACAGTGCATGTTTGTGTGCTTGCAGATTAAAGGCGACAGGGCTGAAATGTGTTCAACAGATGTAAAGCTGAGGGTAGAGAGTGTTTTCATCTTTCATTTTCCTGCTGCTAAAGTATTTTTGTTAGAAACATCTGCCTAGTATCCAACCACACACCAAGGCTGCAGATCATAAAGTAATACAAACTTCTGATGCCCATTTTATCTCTGTGTGTTTGAGTTCATTTTAGAGTCATTTTAGAGCTACCTGCAGTAGCTGGTATCAGAAACAACTTCTTTAGAATATCACAACCAAAGAAGGTCCTCAGCTAAGGTTTGGAAATATATTTTGCTAAAAAGTCTATTTCATCTTTTCTTTATATAAATTTATATATTTGGCACTAGTCAAAAGTGACTTGCACCATTTGCTTCATTACTATTCCCATAATTCAATCCATTTTATCTGAATTTTATGACATAGCCTGACACAAGTAGCTTCTAAAGGTAACGTTGAAGGAGAGCATTTTTTTTTCCCTTTGCTTTTTTGGAAATTTTACAACTAAAATCTGAAAAGTGTGTAGTGCATTTTTTGCAGTCCCTCAGAGTACAATGATCTTTCACTGGAATTACAGCTGTGAGGTTTTTAAAGCATGTCTCACCAGCTTTGAACATCTAGAAACTAAATATTATATCTATTTATTTTCAAAGCAGATCTCTGTCAGACTGCATAGAGAACTTGAACTTTCCAGTTTTGTCAAATCGGATGCTTGTTTCTGGTTGCTTTCCTGCGTAAAGGTAAACCTCAGTCTCAAATCTTTTTACAGACTGCTAGGTTTTTCTTCCACTGCTTTTGTATTAAATTTTATCAACATTTCTGACCAGATTCCTAACCTCTGATGAAGAAAAGCATCCCAATAGCATGATTATGCCACCACCATGTTTCAAGATGGGTTTATAATAACTGTCATAAGACAATTGCGCAGATTAAATAACACACAGGTAGATTCTATTTCCGAACAAGTTGCCTTCAGAAATCAGATGAACTTGATTTTGTAAGGGGTATCAGAGTAAAGGGGGCATTATGCAGCAGAATGCCATACTTGTCAGGTATTCGTTTAATAAAAATTAAAAGCAGGGTCCCTTTTCTACCATTTACTAATTGTGCACTAGTTTTTGTTGGTCTAACCCATAAGATTCATTGCCACCTGTGGATATAATGTGACAAAAACATTTGAGGGGTATCTAGATTATTCTATGTCCTGTTTATTTGGCTTCCCATCACTGCCTCCACTTGCCAGGTTGGGTTAGGTGCTGTAATCGGCGCTGCTAGAGAGGAAAAGGGCTTTTTGCTCACCAGTCCTAACTGACACTACAGAGGCCTGTTTGTACAAAGCTCACAGAAAGCTACGGCTCAGGGGGTGGAAAAGACTCTATTCCCTGTTGAGAGAGCTGCAAGCTTAGGCATGGCTTGCTTCAGAGGGTGAAGACAATGAGTTGGACCGGGCGCGATGGGGAAAGACAATGGAAGCCATTCAGCTGGAGGAGGTCAAAAGCATGGGTGTGACTGATTAAAGAAGGGCCGTCATCGTTGGACAGAAGTTAATAACGGTTTGGCTGCTCTCTGGATGAAAGGGAGGAAGCAATAAATGTGATGTGAAACACTTTTCTCAAAGTCCTTGTGATCGATTCCAAAGACATATCTTACATTTGGACACAGAGTGCTGGGTAAATCTGTCTAACAGAATAGACGATTAAAAGAAAAAAAAAATGTATTTCAAAACAGTTGTGCTCCAACCTTAGAAAGCTCCTGTCCTGCATCGCACTGTTTGCAGGGTTTGCAGTTCCCGAAGCGGTCCTTGTACTCCTGCTCTCTGCACTCTCTGCTCCCCTCCATGGCTCCCACGCTGATCTGAAGGGAAACAGACATTTGGTGAAAGTTAAAGATTCCTGCGTTTCATCACCACTTCTGTCCGTGGCAGATAAAGACAACCCCTTCCACAGCAACGCATCGCTTTGTGTCATGATACTTTAAGTCATTGCTAAGTCTAAGTCATTGCTGTGGACTCCTTTTGATAATAATGTCTGGAACAGATGGGATGTGAGGAGATCAAACCTTAATGAGTCCTGTGGGAAACTTTGTAGCTGGCAACAATACAGAGATCACAGAAAAACAGGGAGTCTGGGCGGCAGATATAATCATAAAAGCTCAGTGGATAGGGAAAATATGGCAGCATGAGCTCAGATGGGAACTCTCAGTCTCCTTTTCAACACTGCAGGACACACAGTCAGCATATGCAGTTTATAAAAGATAACATGTTTTAAAAAGTCTTGCACACTGGTTTCTGTCAGAAGTGATTGCAATGGCATGTTTGAGAAGGTTTTAATCACAGTTATGTGTTGCCCCTCCCCACCTGTTGCTGTTGCTACCTGGATGAAGAATAATTCCCGTTTTCCTCATTGACAAGAAAAGCGGTTTTTAGAGACGTTTCCGTGAATTAAAAACATCAGTCATGCCACAGAAGCTAAAGGAGTGCCACCCGAAAACCTGCCGCCCACCACAACCCTCCCACAAATGTTTCTGTGCACTGGTCAGCTGGCTGAAAGGAGGCTACTACACTTTTCCCTCAAAGAAAGACTAATTCTGGTGGTGGAAAACTAACAGAGCGGCTCCAGTCGCTCCTACAGCTACCCGAGAAAATAGCCAAACTAATTGATTTTTGTCAAGATTGATGTCTAATAAACAAAATGCCCATACATACAGTATGTTACAGACAGTATAACAGTGATAATCCATATATACTTTAAATAATGATAATGATAATACAATTAATCACAAATGTATACAAGTAAAAGCGTTCCTACCAAAGCTGAGAAGACGATATGTGCAGCTAGCAGGAGCGACAAGCTGTGTGGAAGCCTCCAAAACATCTTGACGGCCACCTACTGCTTTGAGCTGAAAGCAAGGACACATCAGTCAAATCTTTGTATTCTCCTGTTAAGAAGCAAAGGCATTTTTGTTTGGGACAATATGTTGAGATCAACAAATAACGACTAATATGACGACTTCAATCAAAATATGACTATAAATTTGCTTTCCCCTTTAAAGTGAAATACCACTGTGAGTCCGGGTTGTTCTAAAGTAACTGTGTAGAGTTTGGTGACCAAAAACAAATATGTAACACAGAGTAAGTTGTTGATTTCTTTGATTTAAATTTAAGCATGTGCAGAGAGCATGAACATGACTGGAATCTGGAGGTAAGAACGCTTTCCAAAAAAGAAAGCTGAAATAAAATGTAACATTTATAAAAGTCACATTTCAGAGTGGTATATCTTAAAGGAACACATTTTAAACAACACTGAATCTGTTTATCCTACTTAAACTATCACTTAATAATAAAATAAGAGTAGTTTTCTAAATTATGATGCCTTCTTATTTAGATTTTTTACACCCTGCATAGTGGTGGGGTCACATATTTGGACAAAAAAAAAACAAAAAAAAAAACTGAGCAATTTAGGCAAAATTTGTATAAAACTCTTGGTATTTGTGACACATTTTTAGACAAACTGATGGTAGTTGTTTGACGGGACTTGAGTACAAATACAACAAAAAGAACTGGTCAGGATTTGTTTATTTTGAATAAAGGACATAAAAACAATAAATCCCTTAAGTTCAAGTCACTGAGAAGAAACTGTCATATTATGGGTTTGTTCCTCATATTACAGGTTCAATAGTTTGAACCAGAAGTACAATGAATGCACATGTAAAGCCACCCCTGCATTTTATTTAGTTCAAATATCTTTTTTGAACTAAATAAACTATAATTCACATCTCACCCTGCTTGTTACTGAATGCAACTAATCTAAAATTAATCAACAATTCCTAAATAGCAGCTCAAAAATGTAGCCACCAAGAAAACAAACAAGAGGACTGAATTCAGCGTGATAAACAGTGCAGGTTTGTTATGGTGACTTTTACTGGGATCTGCTAAAATCCAACTCTGTTTCCCGTCAGTGAACGACGCATGAATGTCCCAAGCTGAACTCAGCGCGTTTCTTACCTGATCAAAAAAAGAGCAGGCTGTTGGTTAAAGATCCCAAAAAGTGGACAGCAGACCGGCGAAAGGCGTGTTTCCCGCACCGGTCCGCTCACCATGTCAGCGCCGCAGCTCCTGCACCGCACCGCACCGCACAGCTCTGCTTTGAGCTGCAGCAGCAGCAGCAGCAGCAGCTCAAGCGCAGATCAAAGGCGGGGAGAAGGGGCAGGCTTTATGGATCTGATCTGTGATCAGCCAGCCTACATCAAAGACACGCTTTCACACAGAGAGAGAGAGAGAGACGGAGAGAAATGCGCACACACACGCACGCACAAACATAAACAGGTATTGAATGACCAGAGTCTTCAGCCCGGTGGTTCCCGTATCAGATCGATGACAGCAAATATTAAATTTAATAAATGTTGAGACATTGTGTAACCCACAATTTGTGTCGCTTTTCTCCAGGGGCGTTCCTAGACACAAAGAGAGTCTGGAGCACATGTTCGGAAAATAAATACAATTTTAATATTTCTGGATTTATTTATTTATTTATTTTTTGCAATAATATGAAGGATATACAAATAATAAAAATAAAAATCTTTCACTTAACGGACCCCGATTGAAAGTTTATATGATCTACCTTGTATTGGTCACTGGCAGCTCGTCACATTTTATTATTATTATTATTTTTTTTTTTTTGCAAAATCAAATCCAGTCAATTAAAACTTTGAAAGAGTCCACACCTCTATCAAGCATTCTTTTCTGAGGATCCAGACCATCTGTATAAAGCAAAGTGTAGAACAAGGCACTGATTTTTACCAGCCTTCTGACTGTGGCTTAGATTCGGCAAAACCCCATAATTTACTTTAGAGCTTGAATACTGCTTATTATTAGCATTTGCAATTCATTAGATATAATTCTGATATCTTTTGCCTGTTTTATAAAGTTTGGTTGCCATCACACACATATCCTTTGATAGCTAATTCTTTTGCTTTTTCCATGGCTCTGAATCCACCAACACCCATGTAAGGATAAAACATGCAAATCTGTCAGGAGTCCAAATAACACTTGCACTATGTAGAAAACCACCAATGAATGCGTTACACGCCAAGCTTTAAAGCAGATGGGCCAAAACGGCAGAAGACAATGCTGCTGTCAGCTAAGAACAGGAAAGCAAGGTTACAGTTCACAGAGATTCACCACGATTGGACAATAACAGATTAAAAAACAATATTGCCTGGTTGGATAAATCTTCACTTCAGCTGCAACATTTAAATTCTGAATTTGGCATAAAGACAAAAAGGGCATAGATCTGTTGAACCTAAATTGCACAAATCATTCTGGTGTTATTGTTGGGATGGTGTTAGGGACATTTTTGCATATTTTGGCACCCATTGGACCCCAGCTGAGCATAATTTCATACCCACAGTCTTCCTAAGTATCATATCTGACCACCATCCTTTAATAACCACAGTGTGCCCATATTCTGATGCAATGCTTCCAGCAGGATAATGCACCATGCCCATCTCAAATCATCAAGCTTAATGCTGGTTTCCTGAACATGACCATGAGTTCAACTGCACTTCACTGGCCGCCACAGACACCATTTCTCAATCCACTTGAACTCCTTTGCAGGAGATTCATATCATGGATCTCAGGAGCATTTTCCCAACAACTTGTTAAATCAATAAAAATTAAGGCAATTCCTAAGGCATAAGAGGGTCTAAATTAGAACTACTGTCTGTCACCTAACAAGGTGTTTGATTAGTGTATTGTTTAGTACTGACTGTTTTTAAGCCATTTTAAAGTATTCTTTCCTCTACCAAAGTCCAACAGTCCTTATTACCCTAAAGGTTCCCTGATATCAGAGTTTATTTATGGCTTCAGTGACACAAGAGCAGCCACTAATATCCAAACAGCACAGCAATAAAAAAATAAAAAAAAACGCAAAAGCTTAAACTCACTTCTAGGCAAAAACTTGTGCATACATGCGTGTGCATGCCCCTATGTATGTGTGAGTGTCAACCAAGGCAAAGACACAAAGGACAAAAGTTCAGCCCTGCAGTAAAGTGGCCAATTATACAGTACAAGTCTGGGCATGTCATGGAATACAACAATCCCGGGATCAGAGTATACTCACATGTAAATGTGCTTCAAAAGCATAAGATGGTACATTTTATTTATTTTATGTGAAATACAGGTTGTTATGACTATAATTTGTTTCTGTCTTTAAGTTTTGTGTGAATTGTATACCATGAGTTAATGATTTAATTGAATTGAATCATTAATTTACTTACAGGTAATTACATTAAATAATTCCATTGTGTAGTTTATAAAGAACAATACATATTTTGTTCACTTTTGTACTGAATATGTTGGGGTTAAAGTTATAGAGTGGTGTTTGATGCAGTGACATGAGCCATCTAGCGTTGATAGAGGAGAACTACAATCAAACTTTTTTGACTTGAGTCAGAGAAGGTAACAGCTTTCCTTTTGTCGCCATCTACCTGTGTTGACGTGTAAAAGCAGCCAGGTACCACAGTTTTCGTTCAATATGTTCATATTATCGCAATAAATAAGTTATCAGTGAGAATGCATTACTGCATTCTGCATTCTCACTTATTAAGATCCTGCTCACATTTTTAGGTCGTTAACTACTTCTACTAACTTCAACTAATTGTGCTAAATCATATATCAAAACGTTCAGCTTCTTCTGGAGATTTATGCTATTTTTTTTTTTGTTAAAATTCACTATTGTACTTTTTGAAATAGTTGCCCTTTTGTGCAAATAATTTTGTCCCATTGAAATACATGGTGGAATTCACTAACTGATGTCAATTGCTAAAGTGTCCACTTTAGTAACTGACTATTTTTTAACTTTCCATCCTTTTTGACAAACAAAATTATGCTGTTCATACATATTTAACTGTACAGGAATAATTTATGAATTAAACTGTAGCCACGCATGTCTACTTTAAGGAACTATTACTATCATTGCTACAGGTCTTTCTGTTTTCTGTCAAACTCTTCTGGAGTACAGCCATGTCACACTTTCTCTTATTTTTTCCATGTATTTCTCTCTTGTGCTCTGTTTCTATCTGTGTCAGCATTCTGCTCGTCTACCTTTCTGTATGTCTTCTGCTTTTACTGGTTTTACTGTCTGCAAATGTCTTCTGCACATTTTAATCAATTTTAGCAATTCATATATCAAAATATTCAGCTTTTTGTGGTAATTTGTGCTTTTTTGTTGTGTTTTCTTTTCAAATATATCAGGTTGTATACCAATTCCTGCTTCTGCTAATTTATGCTATTGTTGCTATATTTTACTTTTTCAACTCTTTCAAGTATTTCATGTTTTATACAAATTTCTGCTTCTGTTATGCTTTTTGTTATGTTTCACTATTCACCTGTTTCAGTTTGCATACTAATTTATGCTTCTGCTAATCTATGTCATTTATTTTGCTATGTTTTACTTTTCAAATATTTCAGGTTGAATTCAAAATAATGCTTCTGCTAATTCATGCTATGTCTTTGGCTAAATTTCACTCTTAAGCTAAAGACTTCTACCATGTATGACTTTAGCTTTATCCTGCTTTCCCCCCTTATTTCTTATGCTTTGTTCTGCTGTGTTTTGCGTTTTCTGCAGCTATCATTCTACAACTATGCATTCTCACGGCTGTTTCGCTAGGAACAGCATTTTTTTCTAGTTTGTATTTTTTTTTATTGAATGTCTTGTAAAAAGCAGACTCCTTAAATGTTAATAAGTAATGATAAATAACAAATAAATGCAACTAGCTAATGCTACATGCGTTCCACCAAATTCCAATATTTCTGCTATTTGATCAATAATTGTTTGTTTTTTTTTTAAATCTGTTTTGTTTATTTCCTCATCAATTTGCAGTCTTTAATCTTTTCAAGTAGCTATTAATCAGCCGTGCGCTGGCGTGGCGTGCCCCACCGGAGCTTGAAGCTGTCTCTTTAAGGGACCTGTGAGATA
>NW_015112745.1:87341-114462 GCF_001443285.1 Poecilia latipinna
ATATATATATATATATATATATATATATATATATATATATATATATATATATATATATATATATATATATATATATATATATATATATATACATATATATATATAATAAAAAACCTGCAGTGTGAAACGATCGAGTCCACGACTCTTGGAAATTACACTTTAAACTAGGTTCTCCGCCAGTTTCAGGTCAGATATCGGGCACTTTCTGCGGTCATCAGCAGGAACTCGTGACCTCATCCGCGGCGCAGAGATGCGGTGCTGATGCTGCTGCCTTCCTAGCTGTGAGTATTCATCTCTCTTTCCAATGCGGCACCGAGATCAGCTGGGAGGTTAGGACACCAGACGATGACTTAGCTCAGGATATTGCCAGATCAAACGGCAACGCACAGATGTACAATCAATAATTAATGGGAAATACGTCTGAGTATTGGGGAGGGTCCTCCAGAAAATACCCTTGAGACTGAAATCGTGCACTCTGGTAAGTTTGGCGTAGGCTATTTTCCTACATCCCATTTCTACCGCAGCGTTTTGACAAGCATAGCTTATACAGTTGACCAGGTGTCTTCTGGATTTCATGTCATTGTGAGCCTACTGGCGTTTAGATGATCCTTGACTTTCATGTGATGATGTCACTTTTCTACTGCAGATCTGATGATTTGATCGATTTTATCTCTGCTGTGCGTTCATCGTTCATAATAACAAAAAACATCTATATGCGCTGTCAGTGTGTATCAATAACAGATGTCACCGATGGACCAAGCTAAAGAAAATATGTGGATTTTGTGTTTATGTGACACACTAAATAAAAATAAAAAAATTGACTCAATTCGTATTTTAAAAGTGCGTCATGACGAGGACAGGCACACCTTTCACTCATTGGGTCTCAGCTACAAAGTTGGTGTGCGCATCTTTTTGACTGCAGTGTTCTGGCGACTGAACCCTGTTTATTGCCTACAACTCCCAGCAAGCAGCAACCCAAGAAGCTCCGGCTACTGCATGCGATGTCCAGCATTGCTTTGCATAAATAAGAAACATTCTGAGTTAAAAGTAAAGAATTTAGTAAGAGGGGATAAAATCTTTTAAAAAAGGTTAAGATGTTTAAAATAGAACAATTTTAGATTAGTTCCCTAATAGTTTCCCTATATCATAATCTACATCTGATATGACTTCCACAACAGGCAAAAATTTGGGTATTATGATTGACAAAGCAACAATAGCATGTATTGGTATTCAAATTACAGATTACTCGGGAGGGGATCAGATCCTCATTCTGATATTAGCTTTCCTGACTATTAAATCTTTCCATTTACATATTTATAGACATGACTTAGTTCACATATCTGTATTATCTGTAGATTATACAGATTAAGTTGGCGTTTATTACTTTGTCGATCCTGTTTTCGGTTTTTAGCAGTTATGCCAACAAACCATCGTTTATTCTGTCTGTGGTTGCATTCAAAACAAGTCTACCTCTGTTTGACTATCCTCTGAGCTGTGAAATGAGCGAGCTGACGTTACCATCTCAGCTTGGCAGAGTGTCACTGGAGTGTTTATGCTCTGTCCAGGATCTGCGACAGAGAAATGAGCTCTGGCTATTGCCAGAAACTCCTCACATTTGCTTCTGCTAATTAAAAATTAGGAAGTCCATGAACCATTTCAACTGCTGCCAGAAGGACATAACACAACGTAAAGAGCAGAACCATACCACACAGCTTTGTGCAACACAAACTTTACTTTTATTTTATAATATCTTGTTTTGTGTTTTTATCCATTTGTTAATTACACAAACTGTTCCAAATCCAAGAAAATGCAGTTCTGTTTTATTGTTCCATATGTAAAACTAAATGACAACAGGTTTGAATTTCCATGCATCCACATTCTACAGCATCTAGATTTTTAGTTGGCAGATGGAAGAACAGAAACTCATAACAAATTAAAAAACTTGGAGCTCTCAAATCGTCATTGATTTTCCCAAAACATTTATTTTTGCAACATTTAGCCACAAATTATCTTCATTGTTACTATGTTTAAGGTGAAACTGGGACTGAGAAGAATGGGGTTAGAGTTAAAAAAAAAAATCCGATGTTGCCATTATCCAAATATTTAAAGGAATAGGAAAATAAATGTTGATCATTAAACGTAAATTATGTCGTAAGTAACTAGACAATACAGAAGAAGCCGAGAGAAATTAGCGGTAACATCGTAATGAACTTGGGAGGATTAAAGACGATGCGGAAGTGACTGGGGGGTGAATCCTCTTGCTTCATCTCCGGTGGTTTTGCTCTCAGCCGCGCTGTGTAATTCATTATTATTAGAACATGGCCTTTGAAGGAGTTACGGTGTTACCGAAGGGGAATTAACTATGCCGCCTGCTATTGTTGTTATTGTTTCTAGGAAGTCGTGGTGCTTTCAGATGTCTAAGCAGTTCGGGAGAAGAACCGCAAACGGCGCTCACAGGACAGAAACAAGTGAGTGGGTTTTTGTTGGGATAAAGAGGGGCTAAACACAGCACCGGCATTATACCGCTGATAAACAACTCCATGTCTCCGACTGTTAAATGCTTTACAAGTGTTCTTTTAGTTAACTAAACATCTCCAAAGAAAGCTGTCATGTGTGTTTGGTGGCGTTGTTTTGAATGGAGAGCGTTGTTGCCGTAAATAACGGTTTTCTCGCCTCACCGCAGCCGTTTTCCCGGTGCTGTATCCCTGCGCCCGGCGGAGGAGATAGTCCAATGAAAGTGTCTGAGCTGGGACATAAAACAGCAGCGACATGGCAAACTGTCCAGACCCGTGGTGAGTTCAAGAAAAAATATTCCTGCCATTATGAAGCATACTGCATGCAGTGGATGCTCAGAACATGACCAGCAGATTGACGGCGTGTCATTATTTATTTTTATATCTTTTTTGGGGGGGGTGCGGAGGGGTGTTTAAATCGTACCTGTGTGGTTTTATTGGCCTGCACTTGACGCATATGTGTAGAGGATTTAATAGCCCAGGAGGATGAGAACCATCCTCTGCTGAAGAAGCTGCCACACCCACTCTCCTCCAGTGAATGCACCACTGTGCACTTGACTGCATAGGTCCTGTAGCCTGCTGCTGGACAAGCAAGAATATTTACTTTTATTGCTGTTGGAAACTTCGGGTTTGTCTTATATAAATGAAACACTCACCCTTGCATAATACAACAATCATTGCATGTGTAAAATGTTCTTCTGCAGCACAATGGTTTAGCATTAACAAAAAATAGTGGAAAAATAAGTACAATATGTGCAGAAACAACTTTCCTACAATGCCTTGTATTCCCACCCACTCCTTGAACTTTTTCACATTTTGTTAAGTTACACCCACAAAAGTTAATGTTATTTTCATTATTTTGTTATAGACCAGCTGAAAGCACTGCAGAATTACTCAGAAGGGCTACGATGCCGTTTAAGCCCCTTTATTATGGAGCCTCTAAAGAAAAATCACAGCTATGTCTTAAAAATGTTTTACACTTATTTTTAACAGAGAGTCTGTGAACAGTTTGCAGTCATGCAATTGACTTCATTTGATTTTTATCTGAAGTCTCTGGGAGGGGGGGAAGTATGGTGAAAATAAAGGCATGCACATTTCATATTTTTATTTGTAAGAATAAAAATATGAAAGATACATGTTTAATTTTAGTTGATGGTTATGTACTATTTTGTATTGGCTATTGGCTCCTTTGCTCCCAATCACAATGTAAAGTGAAAAAAAAAAGAATTTTTTTGTCCCGTGCACCATATATAAACACTAGAAATGCCAGTAACAGATGGGTACCATGCTCATGTTTCTTCCAACCTTTTAGGTTTAATCAATATTGATTGTAACTAAGACTCACATCCTCCACTGGGGGGGATCACATCAGGCAACACATTTTGCCCTGTTTTTCACATCCAATTCATCGTCTACTTTGTGGGCAGCATTCAAGTCAAAATTGGTTCAGATATGTCAAACCGTGTTAGTAATGTCAGGGGCTTTTGTCTGCGTTTGTTGTTTCCAGGGTGCCACGGGTGACAGTTAGTCATGAGTGCATCGGCCCGAGGTCCTACCAGTTGTCCCCCTTCACATCCGTCCAAGATGTCAAACAGCTGCTGTACGAGGAAACGAACCTGCCGGTCAAAGAGCAGCGTCTGCTTCACAATGGGAGGATAGTGAGTGAATTCGTATCTGCTTGGGTTGCATTATTATAAAAAAAGACTGCTGCAACATTCAGGACACAGAGCTTTCATTTTAACAGTCCTTTTATAAATATTAGTTTGTTGTCCAGTAATCCCATATATTCTCCAAGATGGATCATTAAATCATTAGACATGTGTTTTGTTTTCATGTTTTGCTTTGATGCTCTGACATTTGCATACACTGCAAACAGCTCTTGTTAGAAGTGTCTTCTTGAAATTTCCCTACGGTATGGTTTGTTGTTTAAACTTTTAACAAATTGAGTTCTCTTGCTGTTATTGACCTTATCTCTGACTTGAAAATGGCAAAGGTCTCCATGGAACTTTATCTACTGATTGATTGCCAGCTGTTGACTGATGAATCTGCTGAATTTGGAGAATGAGGAGCAAAAATGTATAAGCTGAAATGTGGAGGCGGGCCGGATCCGCGGGCCGTAGTTTGGGGACCCCTGTTTTACAGCGTCCATTCTACCCTCCAACTTAGCAAGTAAAAAGAAAAGCTTCAAACCCCACCTACCAGCTACAGCCTGACTTTATTTTATGTATTATTTCTTACCAAAATTAGACTTCATAGGAATGCTTTCATGGTAAACATCCTTTATAAGGACATAAGGATGTTGTGCCATATAGGTGTATAATTTATGTTGTTTTGCTGCTTCTGCTAATGTTATTAAAAATTGGGAAGTCTAATGGAGAAGATATGCCTGAAGCTCTACTTAAGCGAAGAGGGATTTTCTACTTAGAAGAAACTAAAAGGAGGCATTATTCTTCCCATCTGCCCCTCTGTGGATGCTTTCAAATTATATAAAACAGTCTTATTTTTTTAACAGTTACATTTTCAAAAAAAACAAAAAAAAAACAAAAAAAAAAAACAAAGTTACAGAGATGCAAATACTTTAGGGGATTGCAAAAGCATATATATATATATATATATTTGTTTTGTTTTTTTTTTGTTTTTGTTTTTTGCAATTTGTCACTTCACAACCACATGTTTCATATTAAATCCAGATAAAATACATTGAAGTTTATTGTTGCAATGTGACAAAATGTAGAAATATTTAAGAGACATAAAGAAATCTTTATCCAAGGCAAGAATCTATTGTTAATATCAGTAAATCACAATTTTTCATTATGTTTGCAAGGACCATCTGCTTACAGTTATTTGATAGTTTTCCATTTAATTGCTTCTTTACTAATTTTAAACTATAGGTGGGCATTGCTGGGATGAAAACAGCTTCTTCAAACATTGTAGCTATTTGCCTATGCTTACTATAGCCATTATGCATCAGCCCTTAAACAACACATTTGTTGATAGCACTTTACTTGAGACCCGTGCTAAATATCTGTCTTTGTCCTGAATTATGCAGTAATTATTGTTGCATGCAGACACCATGATAAGGTTGTTGATGGAGGACTTCCTTTGTGTGCAGCTGGGTTTGCCTTACAGCACATTATAGCTAAAGAGTGCTGAGTGCAGCGACTAGCAGTGTCACCTTGAACAGTCACGCTCAGCTGCAGCATCGGGCCCTCATACTGACTTTCTGCCATGCTGGTGCATTGATTCTGAAAGACGCATCGGGAAAAGATTATAAATCAACCAGTTATCACTGGGAGTGGTTCATGTGTTACTGTGGCATGGTATCTCTTTGTCAGAGTATTAATCAGCCTTACTTCTCGTACTGTCTGTACTAATTTGTTGCATTTAAATAAATGGGTTCGTTCTAAATGTATTATTGTTACATTAGTTGCTATAGTTTTTCACAATATATTTTAGACGTTACATCTGTCTACAGACTCCAAAATTCTCTTCCAACATTGTAGTTGAATTAGTTTTGTAAATTAAAGTTTTCTTTTGTCTTTTATAGCTCGATGATAGAGTGCAAATTGGCAGCTTGGTCCCTGCAGGAAGCCCAGAAGTGTCTATGACCCTGGAGGGACGGGGCCTTATAGGAGGAGGTAAAGTTTAAATATTTTTATCTCTACCATTACTTTTGTGCAGCCCCTACAGTATGGTCTGTTACAGGGAGATTTGGCCAAACTACACCTCCACTGGTGGAGTTTTTGAAGGACATTCTGAGAAGATACCCTGAAGGGGGGCAGATTCTGAAGGTGAGTGGAGTTTATTTCTTAAACTCTTTGGGTTACTTCTGAATATTTATAGCAACTTTTACACTTGTTGACATCCCTGGAAAAAACTGTGCAAATAGGCCTAAATAAACACATGTTTATTGCAGTAACATAATCTCAGATTAAAAAGCTCAACTTCTAATTTGATACCATGTTCACTGTTATCATTTTTGTGTAGCCTCTTTTGCCAAGAGGACTCAGATTCCTCCTATATCCGGTTGGAGCATTCAGAGAGAGGGATCTCTGACCATTCCTCTTTGCACAATTGATCCCTATTATCAAATGTCCTGGGTTCTCTCTCACTTTCTCTTCTTTTCAGCTCCACGGCGTTTTCTATCAGATTTAGGTTTGATGTGGCCTTGGAAGGTTGATATTGCATGTACTTGACATTAGTTTGTGGATTTGGCCTTATTTTGGATTACTATGATGTTGAAGGACTAAATGATATCCCATTTTTGATTTCAGATAGGGTCATAGCATCATATACCGAAGGGCATGAGGTGTTTTACATATGCATTGTTTATTTCACACCAGATCCATTCAGAGTGTTTCTTTAATCATGAGTCATGAGTGACTTGTTATGTAGTTCTATCTTAGTCTTTCAGCTAATGGTTGTTATGGGTCTACTACCTGTTAATTACAGGCATAATAGTGATGGGTTAACTTTCACTCAAAGTCTCCCGTAAAAATAGGTGTGTTCCTTTCAAGGAATTTATAATGAGAAAAACAGTCAATCTTGAGGAAAACAAAAGAGGACTGTTCTTGTTTGGGTTTAATTTCCTCCTGCGAGCTTTATTGTGAACTATAGCAACATTACCAAATATTAAGGCTTGATGTCCTAAATGGAGTCATCCACTCTAATTATTTATTTTTTTTAACTGCAAAGCTTTTTGCTTAAAAGCAGTGCTAAAAAAGCTCATTTCTCTCTAATGTTCCTTTGTTCGATATTTCTCACTGCTTCTCTGCTTCATCTTGAAGGAGCTGATTCAAAATGCAGAGGACGCTGGAGCCACCGAAGTGAAGTTCTTATACGATGAGACAGAGTACGGAGTGGAGTCACTGTGGTCACCTGACATGGCTCAGCATCAAGGTTAGCAGTTACCGGTGAAGTGAAGTTGGCAGCAGAGTTGTATTGCTTTTGTAGCTAAACCACTACTGATGAAGTGAATCCTTTTCTTACTTTTAAAATAATGCACTGCAATCTTTCATGCAAACATTTTTTTGTTCACCAGTTTCTAAATCTCCTGAGTTTATCTGTGCTGTAACCTGCAGGGACAGCGCTGTATGTCTACAATGATGCTGTGTTCACTGTCGAGGACTGGAATGGGATTCAGGAGATTGCAAGAAGCAGAAAGAGAGATGACCCGCTGAAAGTTGGACGATTTGGAATCGGCTTCAATTCCGTGTATCATATTACAGGTGAGAGTTTGCTGGAAAATTAAGGAATATAACTTATATTTCCAAATGTTTGCTACTTTGTATAGCCAAAATTAGTTTAGAATAAAATAGAAATCTCCACAGTTTTCTTAGGTGAATTAATATATTATACTATTTTTCCTTATAACAGTGGTTCCCAAACTTTTTATCCCTCTTACCTATTTTTATTGTGTCAAAGTTTAAGCTCTCACTGATAAAGTCACATATATGTACTTTCCATTTTTTTTAAGTTTGTTGTTTATTCTTATGTTCCAGATGTTCCCAGTATCTTCAGTGGGGACCAGATTGCCATGCTGGACCCCCATCAGACCCTTTTCGGCATGCACGAGTCTGGGCAGTGTTGGAATCTGAAGACGGACATTAAGGAGATCACAGAGCTTGGTGATCAGTTTGCACCTTACACTCAAATATTTGGGATTTCGGAGAATACCATCCGGGACGGCAGCTTTCCAGGAACTCTGTTCCGCTTCCCACTTCGTGTGAAATCTTCCCAGCTCAGTGGGAATATTTACAACAAAGAAAAGGTGTTGGAGCTGTTTGAGTCTTTCAAAGCTGATGCAGACACAGTTCTCCTCTTCTTGAAGAGTGTCCAGAAGATCTCACTGCATGTCAGAGAGTGTGACGGTACAGAACGAGTGTTGTTTGAGGTCAGAGCAACAGAGAATCCTGATGACAAACTAGAAAGGCCAAATGCACTGAAGACACTGTGTCAAGCGGTGGACAGCTACAGTAATGGCGTTCCCAGCTCCATCATCACATGTGTCACTTACCAACTTCACATAGAGACTCAAGATGAAACATCTAAAGAGACTCAGAGGACCACATGGCTGGTTTGTAATGGAGTTGGAGGCAGAGGGATGTGTCCTGAGTTGGACTCTCTGGCAGACGATTTGAAGTTCATGCCAACAATCGGCATTGCCTTGCCTCTAACTGTCATAAACAAAGAGGACGGAGGTGCCACATCTGGTTTCTCAGGACGAGCTTTCTGCTTCCTCCCTCTTCCACCGGGTGAGGAGAGTGAGACGGGGCTTCCGGTTCACGTCAGTGGCTTTTTCGGTCTCACCGACAACCGCAGGAGCATCAAGTGGCGAGAAGTGGACCAGTGGAGGGATCCATCTGCCTTGTGGAATGAGCTGCTTATAATAACTGTCATCCCTAAGGCTTATTTCACTCTCATTGTGGATGCTATAAAGAGAGTGCAGACAAAAAAGGACCAAGACTTTCCTTTGTCTCCAAGAGGGACATACAGGGCATGGCCAGACCCTAAACAGGTCAAGTCCCGCTGGACGCCCATTCTCCAGCCGCTCTTTCATGATCTACTGCAGCAGCGAGTGATCTATTCGCTCAGTGAGAGCTGGGTCGGAGTGGAGCAGGCTGCCTTCTCAGAGCTCGACACTGACAATTATATTTCAGAGACGGTCATCAACTACCTCCAAAGCTCAGGAATGCAGGTAGCAAAGGTGCCAGCTGCAGTGGACTTTGCTTTGGCTTCCTATATAACTGAGTCTACTGAGATGAAGAAAGTTAACCCTTCTTTACTGAGGCAAACTATCAGGAAGAGCAAACACAAAGGTCCCTCAGAGGAGAAGCTGCTGCTGCTGGAGTTTGCTCTCAGTGATGCCAACTACAGTGATCTCATAGGGCTTGAGCTTCTGCCACTCCAAAATGAAACATTTACATCGTTTTCATCTTCTGTCAGTGAAAAAGACGCCATTTACATCGCGTCTGAGGCGTTCCCCAGGTAAAACTTCTGGATAAACATCCAGTACTCTAAGTTAGGAGATTTAACCTCTTTTAAAGGGTCACAGTAAAAAAGGCAAGTGTAGCAGTTTATCTAAACAGAAATTAGTATGTTTTAATTTGATGGTGCTTTTCTTTATCCATAGCATGAATGTTTATAAAATTCAAAAACCATGACAGCTTTTACAAATACCCACCTGATGTATCTTACTCTTAATCCCTAATATATAGATGAAACTACTGTTTGCATACTGTACAGTGTATGTAATCAGCACACTGTTTACAGTACACTTTAAATAAAACAAGTTAATAACTGTCATTGCCTTTTTATAATGCATTCCACATTTTAGTTCAGTTTGCATTACTAAATGATTTCTATTTGATAAGTGCCAGGAAAATTACAGATTACATTTGTTTTATCTTCAAATCCAAAAATGTATATGCATATTTCCAGGAGTTACAATTTGCTTTACATTTTGTGATTTGGATCAAACATTTTGGGTTTCCTTTCCTTTTCAGAGTAGTTTGCATGAGTTTTGGCCCATTTCTTCTAATAGAACTGATGTAACTGAGTCAGCTTCGTAGGCCTCCTTGTTCGCACACACACATTTTCAGCTCTTCCCACTGATTTTCCATAACTCAGGGCTTTCTGATTACCACTCTAAGACATTGACATACACATGCCAATGTCTTAACTTCCTTCCATAATAATGTTTCCTCCTTTGCCTCTTGTCGATTTAGTAAAGTGCACTGGTCCAATTTGATGCGTTTACACCCATCATACACCAACACTTGTACTTCAGTCGGTGTTCCAAAAGTAAAGATGTTTATTGTAGTAAAAAACATCTTACTTTGAACTTACATTACCAGACTTTAGGAAATGTCTACAAAAATTAAAGTCTCTGTACTCATGGGCATTTGCAAACTGTAATCTGGCTTTTTTTTTACGTGTCTTTTAAAGCGATGGCTTCCTCCTTGCTGAAAGGCCTTTCAGCCCATGTCAGTACAGGAAAATGACAATGTCACCAGCTTCAGGCAACATCTTAACAAGATCTTTTGCTTTTGTTCTGAGGTTGATTCACACATTTCACACCAAAACCTGTTCATCTCTGGACCACAGAACCTTTTCCCATCGTGTTTATTCTTGCATGTTGTTGTTTGTACAGTTGAATGCGTCACCTTGGGCCATCTGGAATTTGTACTCAAGGATGGTCCAAGTTTGGAGAGATCCACTCTTCTCCTCCTTTCTGATTTCATTTGATTTTCTAAAAATCACACAAGAAAGAAAATATGCTTGAAATCTTGGTTAGAGATAAGGTTCCTCCATTTAACTCAAATGTTAACCCATCATATTCATGCAAAATCATAATTTCATCTTCTCGCATGATCTCACATTGTTTACCAATGCAATAATCATAATATATGTTTAGTTAATTGTTCTGGCATTAGACAAAAATGAAATCATTTTGATAATTCTAGCTCACCTAAAACAATAAGAGATTAATCTGATTTAATAATAAGCAGTGACATTTATATTTGTTTCTGTTGTATGCACATGCAAACAGCAAAGATTTTTACGGAAAGTTTCAAATTGGTGTTGATTACTCCTTCTTTGTTTACTAGATTTCTAATTTCCTTTGCTTTATTTCAAGGTCTCTCTATCCAGGACTGGAGCATCGGTTTTTACTGGAAACTATGAAGCCTTCAGTAATGGACAGCTTAAAGAAGGCTGCCAAAAGCAGAGGTAGTAACACACCAAAATTTATTTTACAAGTCATCTATATAACATACTGTAAATCTTTTATGTCTATATCCATGCATCCTTAATCCAGCAGTGGCTGGTTTATTTGATTCATGGGTTTGCACTCAGACTCTACTCAGACTGTGATGACTGCGTGAATTGCAACCATGATGTTTATTAGGCCATTTTTATCTTACTCTGCAGCTGTGGCAGCAGTGCATTAAATCTGGTACATTGCTGCCAGATAATTCAGGTGGAGATGACAGTAAAGAGAACAGACAGTGAACATTAGGCATGTAGCAGTGACTGGAGGGCTTCCTCACCCCACCTGTTGCTGCACACTGCCCATCAGCTTGTTGAAAAAAGACTTCTGCATTTTGTTTGTTGCCACGAACATATAGTGAGACCAATTCACCAGACAGTATTAGCTTTTTATATTTCTGGTGTTATTATTTAAAGGATAGGACAGCAAAAACCACTTTAAGGTGACAACAAAACAACAAAATTTAGTAGATGTTGAGCAGATGTCTATTCTGTATTTATTTATAACCAATATGTTGCATTATTTTAGCAGAAGTAGGAATGCTTTTTGCTTTTCTGCTTTAAAGAAAAGACATGAGACCATTTTAAATATATTTGTTTTTAATTTTTGTGCAAGACTTTGAAACTTTGAAAAATGATGTAATCTCATACTGGCCCATGAATAAAGCATAGTGATTCATCAATAATTTTACTTCCTCACAGTGACCTGGACATGTGGTCCATGAGCCAGGGAAAATAAAATGCTGAGTAAAAGGTCTGTCAAAAAAAGTCAAATCAAAATATACATAGAATATCGGAACAGAAATACACCATTAGAGGCCAGACATAGCATTTTCTACCTATTTTTGGTGCTTCATTGTAAATAATGGTATTATTGTTGTTTACATTATTTAACTTCAGTATTATTTTTCTGATGTCCTTTATGGTCTAATCCTCACATTTACACATATAGCTTTTAGTGATAATTTTTCATCCAGTGAGATAGAGTCATGTACATCTTCCAATAATATGTCATTTAAATTACAGTGCAGCAGTTTCTTTGGGGGTGTTCAGGTAGGTATTACAAAGGGTGCTACATATCTTCTTATGATTAACCAAAACTAATGTGTGGCTGCAGACAATTAACTCGCCTATATGATAAGAAAAATAAACAACTCACACATTATTCTCTTCCTTGTTTTTTTCTTCTGTCAAAACTTTTTCTATTATCAATTAGACCAATGTAGGATTCACGTATTACTTTATTTTAAAATTGGTTTTGTGATTTGCATGGTTCAAGTCCGTTTGAGCTATTTGCTGTTCAGACAGGATGCTGATATAAGGAGAATTGTGGAAGCTTGTTTGCATGGATCACATTACTATTGCATCTTAAATGTCGTTAATGCATAATTTTAATTAAAATGATTTTTTTTATTGTGAATGTGGATTTCAAGTGTTGCTCAATTTTAGAAACGAACCAGTCAACAATGAACATTATCTAAGGTAATATTTGACACTAAATCCACTGTTGTTGTCATTTTAACAGGAAGACCCTGTACTCAGCTACAGGTGTTGAATCCAGAACGATCAGCTCGACTCATCAAGGAGATACTCTCTACAGCCTGGCCAACAAGAGACTTCAGTGTAGAGTGGGAACCTGGAAACAAAGAACTAAAGCATCCCACAATTTCATGGTTAAAAATGGTTTGGAAACATCTCTACATCAATTTTGCTGATGACTTAAACACATTTGAAGACATGCCTTTGATCCCTCTCGTGCCCCTTGAGGACAACATGAACACAGCTAAGCTTCTTCGTCTCAAAACTCCCTCACCCATAATTCATGTGGATGACAATGAGGCTCTGGTTTCTGAAAGCCTTTTTGACATTCTGGAAAAGCTTGGAGGTGTTGTCATAAAAACCCTGGACTCGTGTTTGCAGCACCCTCAGCTGAAGTGCTACATCCACCCTTGCTCTCCTGGTATGTTTTTGCAAATTCTAAGTAGACTACCAACACAGCGGTTGTCTAGCCAAGTCTCGACTTTCTCAGTGGAAGAGAAAATTGTGCTCAGAAAATTTCTCGCAGGACTGTCTGACATCACTGAGAAGGAAAAACATACATTACTGGATCTCTCTATCTTTGAAAAGGTGGGGGCCTATTCTGAAGGTACCTCGTCATTTACATCAATGAGAGGTGCAAAAGCTTTACATCACAGAGCAAAGTACCCACCAGATGTGAAACTGTCAGAAAACCTTGTGGCCTGCCATGATGAGGAATCAATCCGTCTCATCAAGATGCTCAACGTAGAACAAGTCAAAACAACAGAATGTCTGAAGATGATTATTCGGGACATCGACAAGGGCTTCTATTCAAAAGATGAAACTACCCAGATCATGCTTTGGGCTCTCAAGCATCTGGGATTTTTAAAGAACGAAAACTCATCTGTAATTGGATGGCTCTCTGCTGTTAAATTTATTGAGTTGCCATGTGGAAGATCTGTAAAAGCCTCAGATCTTTTTGACCCTGAACTAGAGATTTTACAGCATTTGTTCTACAAGGAGGAGACAACACGGTTTCCCACAAGTACATTTACCAAATCTCCTGACATTCTCCATTCACTTCGACAACTGGGGCTTAGAAATGAGGTTCAGGTCAGTGAAAAAGATGTCCTCAAAGTGGCAAAAAAGATAGAGGAGTTGCAAAGCAGTGAGGAACCTGAATGGGACTCAGTAATCAAAAAGGCAAAAACACTCTTGCAAATTCTTAATAAACAAACCAAGCTGATAAAATCAGCCGATATCCAGGCTTCACTGCTTCAACTAAAATGGATACCTGTCTGTAAAGAAAGACCTCTAACTTACCCAAATTCTCTTGCTTGGATTGGAGATACGCTCAATATCTGCTCTCTGTCTGACATGTGTGAAATATGCCATGCAGTACTTGTGGGATCTTCAGTACCACTGGTTGAACACACCTCTGCAGGTTTCAAGAAGGCTCTGAAACTTACAATAGAGCCACAAGTGGATCAGGTATTACAGCACTTGAAAGCTGTGAATGACTGGCATAAATCCCAAGCATTTACCACTGAGGATTGGTACCAGTTTCAGCAGATCCTATTTGAGATTTATGGATTTATGCAGGCTCATCTTGAGGATGCAAGAGAAGCAATGAAGTCCTTGCCTTTTGATTGGGTGTGGACTGGAAAGACATTCACATCACCTGGCCAAACCGTCTTAAAACCCCTCCCTGATCTAGACCTGCAGCCTTACCTCTACTCACTGCCAAAAACAATGAGAAAATTTCATAAGCTTTTCAAGTTTTGTGGTTCAGTTGAAGAGGTTGTCCCAGCCCATGTGTTTGACGTCATTGCCACAATCCAAAAAAGATGTGAAGGAGAGATTAGCAAGGAGGAAAGTAAACACAATATTCTGCTCTTGATCAACATCCTCAGATGGCTCTACAATAATCAGATCCCAGTGGACACTAATATGCAAGTGCCTATCTTTTGTTACAAGAACCCAAGCAAATTAGCAATGAAACCCATTCATGAATGCACCTACTGTGACATCAAGGTCGATGATTTAAATGACTTACTTGAAGATGCCTCAGAACCTATTATATTGGTCCATGATGACATCCCAATGAAAACTGCTGAATGGTTGAAGGTGCCATGTTTGAGCACAAGGTTGATAAACCCAGAGAATCTTGGCTTTGAACAATCAGGCCAGCAAGAACCTCTAACAGTAAGAATAAAAAATATCTTGGAGGAATATCCATCTGTAGCAGATATCTTTAAGGAGCTCCTACAGAATGCTGATGATGCCAGTGCAACCGAGTGCAGTTTCCTTATTGACATGAGAAAAAACAATGACATTCGAGAAAATCTCCTTGATCCTGGCATGATTGTTTGCCATGGGCCGTCTCTGTGGTCTTTTAACAGTGCTGTATTTACAGACACAGACTTTTTGAACATCACACGGCTCGGTGGGTCAGTGAAGAGATGTGAAGCGGATAAAGTTGGCAAGTTTGGCTTGGGTTTTAACTCCGTTTACCACATCACTGATATCCCCATCATTATGAGCAGGGAATTCATGATCATGTTTGATCCCAATATCAATCACATCAGCAAACACATTCGAGACCGGTCCAATCCAGGGATCAAAATCAATTGGAGCAAACAACAAAAGAGGCTAAGAAAATTTCCCAATCAATTCAAACCATTCCTTAACGTTTTTAACTGCCAGCTGCCTTTAGCTCAAGACTCGCCATACAAATACAATGGTACTCTTTTCAGACTTCCATTCAGAACAGAGCAAGAGGCATCATCCAGTGAAATCAGCAGTCTGTACTACAACACCACAGATATCTATTCCCTCGTTGATGAGTTCAGCATATGTGGCCATAGGTTCATTCTCTTCACTCAGCATGTTGGATGTATGGTGTTGAAATACCTGAAATTTGAGGAACCAAACCCAGCAGCAGCACAAGATGTGGTGGCTATTAACAAAAGTGTGTGGTCAAGCAAAGCCTCATATGGACCCTTGAGCATCCTAAAATCTGCAGCAAAGGTTATGAAGAAAGTAGCAAGCACCAACAGGGTTCCTGCTGATGTTCCTAAATCTGGCTGCATCATTCGTGTTGTGGTGGAGGAGTTTCACAATGTCTTCAAACGCATTGTGGACCTGCACTCTCCATTATTCCGAGGTCCAGAGGAAGATCCCAACCAGTACTTTGAGATGGCAGCTAAAGGTGTCCAAACTCGGAGACTGACAGATGAAATGCCCCAAAAAGCAATCGAGGTCACCAACTGGCTCATCTGTTCATGCATGGACGTGAGTGAAGCCCTCAAATTTTCCCTCAGTGACAGTGGAAAAAGACTTGGACTGGTGCCTTGTGGAGGAGTTGCTGTTCTTCTCACAGAGGAAGAGAATCGCAAATGGACTGTAAAAACAAATTCAACACCAATTGGAGAGGTGTTTTGCTACTTGCCTCTCAGAATCAAAACAGGCCTGCCAGTTCACATCAATGGCTGCTTTGCTGTCACTTCCAATCGCAAAGAGATCTGGAAGACCGATACCAAAGGACAGTGGAACTCTGTGTTCATGAGGCACGTCATTGTCCAGGCCTACTTAGCAGCCCTCTCAATGCTGCGTTCACTGGCTGAAAGTGGAGAACTTCTCGAGTACAGCTACTATTCAGCATGGCCAGATCCAAGTCAGGTACATGATGACTTTGTGCTGATCAGCCAGGGCATTTACCAAGAAATAGCCAAAGGAGGTGACAGCGAGCAGGCCAAGGTTTTTTCAGATGGAAAAACATGGGTGTCAATCAAATACATCAGATTCCTTGATGACGCCTTACTTTGTAGGCCAGACATTGGCCCTGCTGCTTTCAAAATATTTCTGAAATACCTCAGGAAAAGTGGCTCACAAAACCTCTGTGCTGTTGAGCTCCCTGACTGGGTAAAGGAAGGATTTGATGATGCTGGATGTAGAGGGAAGTTAATGGAAAATACCCTGACAGAGAAGCAGTTCTTTTCAGAAGTATTTTTTCCTCACATTCAGGAGCTTGACAAAGAGCTCAGAGATCCCCTGATGCATTACGTCCTAAATGAGAAACTTGAAGAATTTGAATCGATTCTTAGAGTCACTCCTTGCATACCTTGCTCTGGCCCCAAAAGTGAACTAGTTTTACCCTCCAAACTCATCCATCCAGAGGGAAGAGTTGCTAAACTCTACATTGCTGATGATGGAAGATTTCCTGAAGGAACGTCCAAAGACTATGTAAATCCAGTCTGTTTAGTTAAACTAGTGCAGCTGGGCATGGTGAAAGATGACCTATGCTGGGAGGACCTCACTGAGCGGGCTCATTCTGTCATTGAGCTTAATGAAAACGATCACACAGCCGCATGCTTTCGTAGCAGCATACTACTGAGTCTCATTGATGAGAAACTGAGGATGAGAGATCCAGTTGCAACAGAGTACCTGGAGAATCTACAAGATATCAAGTTCCTTCCATTTCTGACAAGACCTGCAGGCTTCTCTTTACCATGGCATGGGAACAGCTTTTCCCCAACCACAATGTTCTCTCCTAGAGAGCTTTACACAACTGAACATCAGGATACAGTTTGCCTAATGAAGCCAATTCTGAATGAGAATTCACCATCCTTTAAAGGCTGTGGTGCAATGTCATTGGCTGTGAAAGATGGTCTTGGTCTAATAAGGAAGCCCCCTGTTGAGCTGGTCATCAATCAACTAAAGGAACTTTCTCAGTCTTTTGATGGTGTCACGTTGTATCAGGAAAATATAACAAATGCCTGCTACAAATACCTTCATGAGGAAATGCTGCAGGATGAAAATGTAAGAGGTAAAATAAGTGGAGACCTAAAAGGATTCAACTCCATTTTGGTGGAGAACACATATGTCAGTCCTTCCAAAGTTGCATTCCACTTGAATTTTGATGCAGCTCCCCATCTTTATCAGCTTCCAAACAAATACAGAAACAGCTGTCGAGAGCTTTTTGAAAATGTTGGCGTGCAGCCCAGCTTTACTGTTGAAGATTTCTCTGCTGTTCTTGAAACAGTGAGGCAAGAGTGTGGACGAAGGACACTAATAGAGGAAAACTTCCAGTTATGCCGCAGAATCATTAGTGAAGGAATCTGGAGTCTAATTCGAGACAAAAACCAAGAGTTTTGTCAAGCAAATTATGGTGGGATTTTGTTACCAGACTGCAATCTAACACTGCAACCATCAAAGTCATTATGTTACAATGACTGCCCTTGGATCAAAGTCAGAGATTCCTCTGTGAAATACTGTCACGCTGACATTCCAAGAGAGGTTGCTGTGAAGCTTGGAGCAATCCCAAAACGTCACAAAGCACTCGAGAGATATGCCTCTAATGTCTGCTTCAATCCACTTGGCAGTGAGTTTGGACAGAAAGAAAAACTCACTAGCAGGATTAAAAGCATTCTCAATGCCTATCCATCAGAGAAGGAAATGCTGAAAGAGCTGCTTCAAAATGCAGATGATGCCAAAGCCACAGAAATTTATTTTGTATTTGATCCAAGGACACACCCCACCGACAGAATATTTGATGATAAATGGATCCCAATGCAAGGCCCTGCCCTCTGTGTGTACAACAATCAACCATTCACAGAGGATGACGTCCGAGGTATTCAGAACCTTGGAAGAGGAACAAAAGAGGCCAATCCAGGCAAAACTGGTCAATATGGGATCGGATTCAACTCTGTTTATCACATAACTGACTGCCCATCCTTTATCTCAAACAATGACATTCTCTGCATCTTTGACCCACATGCACAGTATGCACCAGGAGCTACATCTGTAAGTCCTGGAAGGATGTTCAGAGACTTGGACTCTGACTTCAGATCCCAGTTTTCAGATGTTCTAAATCTGTACTTGGGAGCTCATTTCAAGTTAGAACGGAGCACAATGTTCAGATTTCCCATCCGATCTATAGAGATGGCAAAAACATCAGAGATCAGTTCTGTCCCTGCATCTGACAGAATGGTGCAAAACCTCCTAGACAAGCTGAAAACAGATGGTGCAGAGCTTCTTATGTTTCTCAACCACATGGAGAAAATATCAGTTTGTCAAATAGATCATGCATCTGGTGAACTAAAAGTGCTCTACTCTGTCACAGCCAAAATAACAGATGGTGATCGACTAAAACGCAAACAATTTCATGCCTCTGTCATTGACAGTGTTACCAAAAAGAAGCAGCTCGCTGCTATTCCAGTCCAACAGATAACCTACTCGATGGATATAGAGGACACTGATGGAAACATGACCTCATGGATGATCTGCAACAGATCTGGCTTTCCAGACATCGAAAATGTCTCCAAAAGTGTGGTTTCAGCCCACAAAAATGAAGACATAACTTTGTTTCCACGTGGAGGTGTGGCAGCATGTGTAAGCCACAACTACAAAAAACCCCACAGAGCCTTTTGCTTCTTGCCCCTTTCACTGGAAACTGGTTTGCCTTTTCATGTCAATGGACATTTTGCCCTAGACTCAGCTAGAAGAAACCTATGGAGAGATGACAATGGTGTAGGGGTAAGAAGTGATTGGAATAACAATTTGATGACGTCACTTATAGCTCCTGCATATGTTGAGCTGCTGATTCAGCTGAAGCGCCGATACTTTCCAGGTCCCGATCCCACCATGAGTATACTACAAGGAACACCTCTTCATGTTGTTAAAGACACGCTGCGGAAATACCTCTTTTTTTTCCCAGCCAACAGACTTGACATTCAGCCAGACTGGTATTGCTTGGTTAAAGCAGTATACAACTGCATCCATGCTGATCTGAAGCGTTTGCTTCCAGTTGTAAGAGCAGCCCAGATGGACAACTCCGAAATGCACTCTGTCATTTACATCTCATGGGTGAATACATCCACGGCAAACAAAAGCAGAGCCTTCTTTGATAATCTGCTTCAGGATGAGCTTCAACACTTGAAAAACACAGAGTATAACTTAACCTCAAGGAAGTCTGTGGCTGAAAATGTCTACAGGCTGAAAACCTTGCTTCTTGACATTGGTTTTAACCTGGTTCATAGTTGTGATGAAACAGCAAACCTCTACCTCTGTCTGGAGGATGCAGGGATTCCAGTCACATATGTAACACCGAGTGACGTTCGCCAATTTCTGCACACTTTCTCATCACCTGACACATGTTGCCATGTTGGGAAACTCCCTTGCCGCCTCCCACAGTCTACCTTCAAGCTGGTTCATAACTTGAAGCTCCTGGTTGACTACTGTTTCAAAGACATAGAAGTGGATGAGGTCAAAATTGATGGCTTACCACTGTTGATAACAATGGAGAATATGCTTCAAGTGTTTGACTCGAAGAGACCAAAGTTTTTGACAGCTCACCATGAACTTATATCTTCTAGGAAAGATATGTTTATGAATACATTGTACATGAGGTACAGCAACATCCTGTCAAAAGCAGGAGTTGCAAAACCCTTTGACATCAGCAGTTTTAGTGACCTTCTGGGGTCTGTTCTACCTAGAGAGTATCGAACAAAGATCCCTGTAAAGTGGAAAGATACCTTTCCTAGTGAATCCTGGCTAAAGAACACATGGAGCTTCATCAGTGAGAATGTAGCTATTAAGGAAGATCAGACGGACATCAAACCCAGCTTTGAAACAGTACTTGACACTCTGAAAGACTGGGCTTTACTACCCGGAATCAAATTCATGGCCAGAGAGAAGCTTGTCATCCCAGATCATGATGCACTCCTACCTCTAAGTCTGATAAGCATTGCCATATTTCCACAGGGCCAAAATGACAAAGTCTTTCACACTCTAATGAAAGCAGGATGTATCCAGCTTGCAGTGAACAAAATATGTGTCAAAGAGAGTCAAATCATTCCTTTCCTGGCACAACAAACAGCCAACATTGAAAATCCATCAAGCATTTTGAAAGCTCTGGAGTACATGATTCAGACATCTGCATTCAAAACAGCAAACCTGACAGACAGGGACTTTGAAGCTCTTCTGTTGTATTTCAACTGCCATCTACCTAACCTTTCTCAACAAGATGCACAGAGTCTGAAACTCCTTCCATGTTTCAAGTCAGTTAGTGGAAGATACATCAGTATTGCAAACTATAGTGCAAATTATGTTCTTGAAAAAAGCATGCCAAGTGCAGACATAGACAAATGGACTCAAACATCTTCATTTGCCTTTCTTGCTGACAATCCACAGCTTAAAGAACTGTATGCCTTCCTTGGCTGCATGCCAATCGATGACCTTGAAATTTACCTCCATCATCTTCTGCCAAAGTTTGACAGTCTCTCCTATGATGCCAAAGTTGAACACATTGTTTATTTGAAGGAGAGACTTATGTCAATGGAAGAAGGCTGCAAAATGAAGGATCAGCTTTATGATAAATTACAGGGGCTGTTGTTCATTTACGACTATTCAAACAGACTCAGACCAGCCAAATTTTTCTACGATCAGACCGTAAAGGTCTTTGAAGTTATGTTACCTGCAAAGTCTTTCATTCCAAATGACTTTTTTAGGAAAATAGAGCAAGTGACAAAACCTAAGAATGGTACACTGTTGTTGACTTCATGGATAACATTTCTGAGAAATATTGGTCTGAAGCATGAGGTCTCCCAGCAACAAGTCCTCCAGTTTGCAAAGGAGGTCAGCATCAAAGCCCAGACTGAAAGTTGGACCAAAGAAAAAGTGCAAATCGTTGTCGATGTACTTTTGAACCATATCTTTAACGAAAGAATCGACCTCTTTCAGGGTACCTTTCTGAAGGAACTGTCAATGATACCCTTTCTGTGTCCAGAAAGAGCTCCCAAAGAACTCATCAAACTTCATACTCAGTATCAAGAGATGAGTGGCACACTGCCCCTGATTCGTTTCAGTGGATCTCAAGTAAACCCAAAGTTCAAACAAACAGATATAATACACTTGCTGTGGACATCCTGCCCAATCCTACCTGAAAAAGCTACACCTTCAAGCATAAAGGAACAGGATGACAGTGCTCTTGGTGGACAGGAACAGCTTGACCTAGTTCTAAACATGTTGGGTGTCAACTTGGACCCACCTCTGGAGAAAGTCATAAGCAACTGCAAGAACATTTGCAACATATCAAGTCCAGACGATGAAATGGTGAAAACGAGGAATAAAGTTTTGAGGTCCACATATGAATTCCTCAGTGCCGACAAACGAGACTTCCATTACCTGCTACGTGGGGTGACGTTTGTCATGGTTGAAGATGGTTGGAAATTACTGAAACCTGAGGAAGTGGTCATCAATTTAGATAATGAATCTGACTTTAAGCCCTACTTGTATAAATTACCTCTGGAACTCGGCACCTTTCATCAGTTGTTCAAGCTTCTTGGCACAGAGGATGTTGTGTCAACCAAACAATATGTTGAGGTACTGTGGAGAATTTACAGGAGTTCTGAGGGAAAACAGCTCGACCCAAATGAAATGAGAACTGTGAAAAGGGTGGTCTCTGGATTGTTCAAGTCCCTTCACAATGATCCACAGGAAATTCGCAAAGATCTTGATTGCCTCAGAGATTTGATATTTTACTTGCCAAGCCATGATGGGAAACTTGCAAAATCCAATACCCTGGTGTTTGATGATGCTCCACACTACAAAAGCCGAATTCAGGGTAACGTCGGGGTTCAAATGCTTGTGGACATGAGCCAGTGTTACCTGGGGAAAGACCATGCTTTCCACACAAAGCTTATTATGCTACTTCCACAAAAACTAAGACCTAGACTACTGAGTAGCATTCTCGAGGAGCAGCTTGATGAAGATTCTCCAAAAATGTGTCAGTTTGGAGCTCTTTGCTCCCTGCAAGGTCGCCTTCAGCTTTTGCTGTCCTCAGAGCAGTTCATCACTGGTTTGATCAGGATAATGAAGCATGAGAATGATAATGCATACCTTGTGAATGAAGAAAAAGCCATACGTCTGTGCAAAGCACTTTGTGAGGGACTTAAAGTGTCCTGTTTTGAAAAACTGCAGACAACTTTAAGAGTGAAAGGATGCAGTCCCATCCCACACAGTCGCAGTGAAACACTAGCTTTCTTGAAGAGGTACGGAACATCTGTAATTCATCTCTACATCCAGCATTCAGACAGTAAAGACATAAACTTTCTTCTGGCACTAGCCATGACATTGAAGTCTGCAACAGACAATTTGATCTCTGACACATCATATCTGATAGCCATGTTAGGCTGCAATGATATTTACAGAATCACTGAAAAACTAGACAACCTTGGTGTCAAGTATGACTCAACAGAGCCCTCAAAACTTGAGCTACCCCTCCCTGGAACTCCAATACCTGCTGAGATACACCACACACTGCTCATGGATCCAATGAATGTATTCTATCCAGGGGAATATGTGGGCTACCTTGTTGACTCTGAAGGAGGAGACATATATGGTGCCTATCAGCCCACCTATACCTATGCCATCATCGTTCAAGAGGTAGAAAGAGAGGAGGAAGAAAACACAAGTTTCCTTGGAAAATGCTTCCAGATTGATATTGGTTACAGTGAGTACAAAATAGTCAGTTCCCTCGACTTGTACAAGTTTTCAAGACAAGACGAAAGCACCCATATCCGAGATACTAATTCCCCGCAAACCCCTACAAGCCCAGAGAGTCGATCCTCTGGTCTACGTATGATGCCTCCCGTCTTTTCTGGAAAAGAAAACCTTAGACCTCCTCCTCAGAAACAGTCTCCCAAAAAGATTAAACTTCACACATTACCTGAGATTCTGAAAGAGGTGACCTCAGTCGTCGAACAAGCCTGGAAGCTTCCAGAGACAGAAAGAAAAAAGATAATCCGTCGGTTGTACCTCAAGTGGCATCCAGACAAAAATGCAGAGAATCTGGACATTGCCACAGAAGTCTTTAAGCACCTGCAAAATGAAATCAATCGCATGGAGAAACGGTCTGTGGCTGATCACCAAAATGCAGACAGAACTTCCAGGAGAACCTTCTCCACATCATCAACCCGCTTCCAGTCAGAGAAATTCTCGTATCAAAGGTTTTATTCGTCGTGGAACCAGGAAGCAACCAGTCACAAGTCAGAAAGACAACAGTTCAGGGAACATTACACTAACTATGCAGGGTCTTCACACTCCCATCGTTTCTTTGTACCCCCAACCTTTAAAACAGTTGGAAACCCTGTGGAAGCCCGCAGGTGGCTGAGACAGGCCAGAGCAAACTACTCCGCTGCTCGCAATGATCTTCATAAAAATGCTAATGAGTGGGTTTGTTTCAAGTGCTACCTGGCCACAAAGCTTGCCCTAATAGCTGCTGACTATGCAGTCAGAGGAAAGTCTGACAAAGATGTAAAACCAACTGCTCTTGCTCAGAAAGTGGAGGAGTACAGCTCCCAGTTGAAAGGCCTCGCAAATGATGTTCAGATCTTGGAGGGATATGGCGTGGACAGTCTGAGAACCCGTTACCCTGATCTCCTGCCTTTCCCACAGATTCCCAATGATAGATACACATCTGAGGTGGCAATGAGGGTGATGGAATGTACCGCAAGGATTATCATAAAGCTTGAAACATTTGTGCAGCATAAAATATAACATTGCTTAATAAAAGTCTGCAAATATTCTCAGTGAAATCAAGAACTCATATGGCTGTATGCAAAAGAGATCACAAAGAATCCGCTGGCAGCTTCTGCAACATGCAGTTTCTATCTGTGAAAGTGGGACAGTGGCCCATGCATAGTGAATAAATACATGGCTCCCATGCCCTGTTGGCCCATATATGTGCATAGGCTGTACATAGCTATGCCTCAGCAATATGTTTTGTTTACCAAATCCCCACACTGACTATATTTACTCTGTTAGATAAAAAAAAATATGCAGCTTTTTTACTTTATCTTTTATAAAAACAAAATAATATATTTTCTTGCTATAGAAAACAAATTCAGTGTACTTAAAAGATGTGCTTACTAGAAAGTATCTATACCCTGTTATGTACAATGACTGCTCTCATACAGCGTGTCCTACTTTCAAAAGCACTACTAGCCCAGAAAACACAATCATGTTTGTAATTGTTCTGTTTTTGTACTTTCCTGATTGTTTTCATATAATTTCTGTAAAAGTTGTACATTTCTTGTAACATAGCCAGTCATGTGTTTATGGAACAAGCACTTTTTGAAACTCACATGCATTTTCACTCATGTAGCGTCAGTGCTTGGGGCAATTTAGGGAAATCCAACTGTGAAGAGAAACTCTTTGATTTAATTTAAGCAGTAACCTTTTTTTCTTCTTCAAATCACTGAAATGTTTTGCATCATGTTGACTTCATGTACCTCTTTTCAAAGCTGGTGAGGAAATGTTTGAGCACATTAATGCTGTGTCAAAGAGCCATATGAATTTAGGTGTTATGAGGTGGGCCCAAATGTGACTTGTAATATTTCTAATTTACAACCATGTCTATATAATTTTTTTTGGCGATGAGAACTGTTCTGGTTTCAGAAACATTACAGCATCAGTTGGCTGTTGTGTGTATTTTTTGATTTAACTTTGATTTTACGAATATGCTAAATACTGATTGCATACTTTGTAAGTCATTTGCAATGAAATACGATCTAAAATGTGCTGCTTGTCATCTGTTTGCTTATTTCTTCTCAAGTTTCAGGTAACTCTGACATCATCGCATTGAATGAACCTTGAGTATCAAATGTGTTGATGTGCTCTGTGCCACAATGAGGCCTAATAAATTCCCATTAAAAGAGAACCGTGTCATAACAGGCCACAAAAAACACTGATGTATGTTACTTGCATCTCCCAAAGCTGCAGAAGATCAAGCCTTTGGTCAGTTTTTTTTTTTTTCATAATAAAAATGCCAAAAAAAAAAAAAAAAACATCCACGCCTGGGTCTCCCCTCTCATTGCTGCAATATATTTCCACAATTCATATTTTTTACTGTATCTGTAAATACAGCACTAAAATTTGAATACAGTATTGCATAAAAATCCAATACTTCTTGCCAGTCATCTCTGAAAGGGAAATGCAGATTATTGATTTATAATTTATTACACATAGTAAAACATTTCAAGTTTTTATTTTTTTTGCAGTTTTTATGATTATGGCTTACAGGTAAAGAAAACCCAAAATGTGTCTCAGAAAATTAGAATATCACATTAGACCAATGCAAAGTGAATCTTGTGAATCAAGCTGAAGTTCCTCAAGTAAAAAATGATTTTGTGTAAATGCAGATCTTCTCCAGCAGAGTGCGCCACTGAACGCTTCAAGAATATGTGCGATCATATTTCGGCTGTATTTTTGTTCACCACTGAATCAAATCTATAGTGGAAAAACAACAAACCAAAGAGTCACTGGATCCGAAACAGGAAAATACAATTTATATATATATATAAAAAAACATAAGGTGGATTAATTATGATAGAAAAAAATAAAAGCAAACCAACATTTATTTAACATATAAAATGAATAAATAAACATTACATTTGTTCAAATATGACAGACCTGAGCTGAGAACTGCATATCACCTTTATTCTCCTTTTGTTTTCAAAGTACAATGCCAACACAGCACAATCAATACAAAAAAACTGGGATTAGAAACAGGCATGTAAAATACACCAATCCTTCACTCACAAAAACCGTCATTACAAAAACATTTACCTTTAAAAAAAAATATTTCAGATGCTGCAAACAGACACTTCCATCCACACAGTGAAGGCAAATGTTGAGCTCCCGTTCTGCACAATGTGCTAAAGGAACACACATCTGATGCAAAGCACTGACACAGTTATAAACAATCATTTCCTCCTATATTCATTCAAATAAGGTTTGCTACTCTTGTTTTGTTTCTACCTCCATGTCGCTGTGGTAAAATTTAATGTTTCCACTGTTTCTACCAGCTTTCCTTTGACTTTACAGTAGACAATTTAACAAACAGGCCTGTTTGTGACTTTCTTGTGGTTTCCATGGTTATATAAGGAGCTCTACGATAAGATGGGCAAAACATACCATGAGAAAGATCCATTATATGTGTTAATGAACTTATCATGTTGACACAAGGTGGTTCTTCTTATTTAAAATGAGCAACAACGATGGAGTCACTTCATATAACTGTACTTAAAATCGACTTAAAAGAAGGGAAAGAAAACCCTCTAGTCTCTAAACTGTCTACAGAAAACTCAAAATGTACCACCATTTCCAATCCCTCCTGTAGTTAAATAAAGTAACACTAAATTCTAAAAAAAAAACAAACAATCCCCCCCCCCCCCCCCCAAAAAAAAAAAAAAAAAAAAAAAAAAAAAAAAAAACAAAACAAAGAGGTGTAGTGTTAGGAGAAACCATAATCAAAAAAA
>NW_015112745.1:117580-120817 GCF_001443285.1 Poecilia latipinna
TTTGTAAAAAAAAAAAAAAAAAAAAAATGAAAAAAAAAAAACACCACCCCCCCCCCCCCCCCAAAAAAAAAAAAAAAACAAAAAAAACAAACACCACATACCAAGGGCTTGGAGTTTTGGATGAAGGCATCATTAACTAAAATAAATACTTTTAGAATAAAAAAAAATCTATTACAATTTATGTCCCCTTTTTCCAAGGCCTTGATATGCATTAACTTAATTTATTGCACCACAAGATAATATTGCATAGGATGTAAGCTGTTACCAGCTCCTCATTGCCCAGCCATCGTACTGCATGTGTAAAAACATTCTCATAAATCTGCAATGCACATATTTTTAAGCTGGAACGCAAATTTGCATCACTTCAATAGTTCAATAGATCCGCATTACTTCAACTGCAAGGGGGGCGGGGAGGGGTTGTTTCGGGGCGTACCAGGATGAATTTTTTTTACACAGCTTAATGTGTAAGTGGGGAAAATTGCAGACCCACTTGGGTCTGAGCATTAAAAAAAAAGGAGAGGAAGAAAACTTCATATAAACTGTTGTGCTTGTTGCCTCCCAGAAGATGCTTCTTCAGAGAGGAAGAAAATCGATGACTGTCAGAGTCCGTGTCTAGCAGTCCTGATTTTCGCTGCAAGTGGAAGTTCGTCCAGCTTTGGACAGAAAGAGCTTTCCACTGTGACAGACACAGACCTCAAACAGATCCTGAGTATTTCCAGAAACGCCTCCTTTGCTCAGCGGCAGGCTCGGCATGCGCACCGTCTCTGCGTCCAGCACCAGCTGCATGGTGAAGAGAACAAGTTTCCATGGGTTGGCATTAATGTCTTGGTCAACCAGATAAGACACATGCACAAGTATAAGTAAGATGGAATTAGGATATTTTCATGCCTAAGAAGTTAGATTAAAAAGAAGGTGGCAAAAAGTCAGGAGAAATGCAATTCAAGTATTTTTGATTATTCAGTTTGGGTTATTATCACACTGATTTATTCTAGAAACAACAAATAAAATCACAATAAGGTAATTATTCCACCATAAAACCAGAGTGTCATAGAGGTGTATTGTTTTACTGGGAATTAATTCCTAATGATCAAATAAAAACTTCATGTGATTTAGCCAGTTAGTTAGACTGTAGAGATTAACTTGGCCTTCATTCAGACAGAACCGTTTACTAACAAACTACATGGAAACCAAACCACAACTGAGCCCAGATGCAGGTTTGATTGGCTCTAAACCCTCTGAAGCACAAAGATCAGAGGGACATAAAATATAAATTTAAAAATACAAAATGCTACTCACTGAAAGATACAAGCTTACAATGCCTATTGTAATCTATTTTAAAAGCATTTTCAATACAGACCAGCACAAAGCAGCACATAGATGTGGAGGGAAAAGTTGTAAAGTCCAGTGCATTTAACTGTCCCGTAAAATATTACAAAGTGATAACTGAGATCAGCTGATTATAATGGCACCCCACCCTTTTCAGATTTCTATTTCTTTTCCTTCTGCTTCATAATTTTGCCCTGTTTGTGTTGGTCTTTTACTTAAAATCCTGAATAAATATGTTAAGGTTTTTTTTTAAAATTATTTTCACACTGCAAAATATGGAAAAGTTCAAAGAAGCCCTGGACACTTCTTCAAAGCACTGTAAGTTACAGCATGAAGTGGAAGTGGTGAAACCAGCTCTCTGTGGGCAGAGTAGCTAAGGAGTTTCAGACGTAAATGCTCAGTGACCTGAAAGAGCCGCGCTCCTGTGCTGGAGCTCCCAGGTGCGGCCAAGTGAGATCGTGGACGTATAAAAGCTGCGTGTTCCCTGCCAAAAGCATGTTGTGTATACATTCCCCAGGTGACCTAAAGAAAGACGATAAAGAGAAGTCAGCAGGAAGTGTAAAGCTGGTTCCTTACCAGCCCTGAAGTCGACTGCAGGATGACGTCCATGTTGGAAGCAGCTTCTATGTTTCCAGCCAGAGCTTTGAGATGAACTCCCTTTGGTGCGTCCATTGTCACAGAGCGGGTCGGGCACTCCAGCCTACAGAGAGACAGCGGGGCTTTACAAAGAGACCACTGTGATCTCATCAACAGCACTGATTCTGACAATGAAGAGAGCGGGTAAAGGAGATATTCCTGTGCGCTGAATATCTCCCAATAATCGACAATAGAAGGCCACGATTTTAGGAAGGTGATGGGACGTTACTGCTGCGGTCCTCACTTCAGGTCTTTCAAAAGCTCTGACTTCAGCAGCGGCACCTCCACAGAATGCTGGAACAGAGCTCCTTCAGGACCTGAGGAAACAAACACAAACACCATTCATCAAAGGAAGAGGAGGCTCTGGCAGACACATGCAGAACATTCCTAAGAGTTTGTTTCATTGGTTTTCACTAGTATTTGGTGTAAAAACGAGCCAACAGTCGTCATCTTCGGGGGATGATGCCAGCTGATTTTAAAGCGCCGTCCTATTTGCTGCGTTTCTGTGAGCTTGACTTTAAAAAGGAGAAGCAGTCTGTCGGCTCACTTTGACTCGGTAAATTGGGCGAAGCAACACGGAGAGACAGATAACACCGAGGGCTCAAGCTGACCCCGGGCGAAACGAAGCCATCAGCCGCCTCTCTGTTTAATCAGTCATCACAGTTTGTGGTCAGTGGCACACACCAACATCAACACCGAACGCCGAAACATTCGGAGCGCAGGATGGAAATGTATGAAGATAGTTACCCTGCAGCTCTTTGCTATGTGAAAAGACTCTCTGTGTGGTTTTATGATACAGATTATTGACTCCAAGCCTTAACTGTGCACACAATGGATTGTATTCTCTGTGGCATTAATGTATTTACGCGTGCTAATTCAGTCGCATGGGAGATCATTAAAAGGCATTTAACTTTATGGCTTAAAAGTCTAAAAAAGAAAAAGAAAAAAAAATGTCTCCCTGTAATCTGAATATCAGGGAATTTCAATATAAATCTTTTGAATTTTTCATACAAATTTGAGAAGGCAAATAGGAAATAGGGTCACACGTCAGCAATGATAATTGGAGTCCTTATCAAGCCTTGTTTTGTGCTGTTCCAATTGTTTTAAACTCTTTAGGTTGTTTTTTTTTTAACTGAAGATATTGGCAATTAATGACAGTTCTTCTTACTATACGGTTTATATTACATAGGAAATTTTAGAAATTGTGGTAATGCTGTTTTTATAAAGAACAAATGCCTCATAAATTTAGATTTTTTTTCCAAAAGTAATTACTAT
>NW_015112745.1:124156-160120 GCF_001443285.1 Poecilia latipinna
AAATACCTAATTTAGAGGCTACAGTTTTCTAATGTGATAATCTCCATAGGTACCTTCATTGAAGGTGGCAGTAGATGTGGAAAGTTTGCAAAGTGTTTAGCAAACCTTGAACAAAATTCAGATGGTGACCGGTGCCTGAATATGAAATTGTTTTCTATCAGCTTTGCATCGTTATTTACTGAAGAGCTGCAAGCAGAGAAAGAAAACTCCAAACCAAAATCAAGTTTTCCAGACACGGTTGCTCCAGTAAGACACTGTTCTCTAATGCAGATCAGAAGTTACCGGAGCAGATTAAGTAGATTAAAACTGAGAGAAAATTCACTTTAAACTTAAACTCCAATATGTGTCACAATGATGATCATTTTAATGAAACTCTGCTATTTACACCCAAAGACCGTGGAAACAATCACATTGTGTTTGTCCTTAGTTTGTTGGTTGCTGCTCAGCGTTTTGCCTTCGAACCCAACCTGTCATTGACGTCACATTTGAGGTGTGTGTTAATCGTTTTCCTAATGGTCCCAGCCAACAGGTGTGTGCTACATTCACACGAATAGATGTCCGCCCACATACCTGTGACTCGGAGTTTGTCTGGACCAATCACAGTCTGCTCGCCGTCTGCACTGAACAGCATGTTGTCGTTGGGGGAGTTTAAGAGCATGCTGTGAGTGTGTCCCTGAGCCTCTTTGGGACCTGCAACAGTAACAGAAAACACCTAAAAGGGGTTTGGCCGTGGTACATGAACAAAACGGACCTCATCCTTTCACTCCGAGTCGTTTTAGTTTTGCGTAGAAAATTTTCTAGCTTATTAGAATTGCTGACGTGATCAGCAACGTGGTTCAATTCAACCCCAAGAGAGAAACAAGTAACCCCCATTAGGTTTTTACTGAAGAGTGCCTCATCACAGGTCAGCCTCTTTGCCCTTGACTGCAGCTGTGTTCCCAGCCCTGTGAGAGCAGAATCTACTGCAGGTGGATCCCTCAGCGACACATTTAACTCAGCCGCCTCTGTCTACATTTGTGAACGACACACAATCTTCTCTAACAAGCATTTTAGTTTTATGCTCCCGGGGCTGGGAGCACGCAGGCAATGCGGTTTACGACTTAACGATCAAGGACACATAATGGCATCGCGGAACACAGTAATTAGTTGGGTCATTTGCTGGCCTTTTAATCATGACAAAGCATCCTAACGTAGCCGTCGGAGGACTATAAAAGATGTACAAATATGACCCTCCACGGGCCCCGAGCCCTCCGTGGAAGACAGAATGATCCGGAAGCAATGCCAGAGACAGGAACGCTGCCTGTAATGGCTTTTAAATGGAAATCTAAGAGATTATAAATTGACAGATGGCCTCTTGTCACTGCTAATGTAGGATGAGGAATCCCTGCAGGACAAGTACATGAGTGACTTTACCGTCGCCCCCATACGTCATGCGAATGCGAGGTGTGAGCGCGGGACTGTCTCCGTGTGGACATGCGTCCTCTTACCCACAGATGTCCTCCCCGTAACGTTCCCGTTCTCGTTGCGGGCATTAAGGGAAACATTTTCTGATGAATGCACAACTAGGGGAGTGTCCTGAAGGCAGAGGGGAAAAAAAGACGCTTTATAGCCTCCAGAACAAACAAAATAAAGTAGAATAAACACATTCATGAGCAGGAAGCACATACATGATGAAAAACTTTCACTTTGCCTCCAACAGGGTAACTATTGAAATACTAAAGTCTAATATGTGACGTGTCACTAAAGCTGCTCCTGATGTTTTCAGCCTCTAAACAACAAAAACACACATTTAATGAGTTAATCTATTTAGGCAGTTAGAAAAAAAAATGTCTGGAGTGTTTTTATATGTTATGGGAGTTTGTTGCCTTTAGGCTACGTTGTACCATAATGATGCACAAGAGAAATAGAAAACTTATCAGTTTGAACACTATTTATTTCATTAGCATGTTCAGCAGCTTTAACAGCAAAACAAAATGAGGAACTCAGTTTATTAGGGCACCTCGTCACTGTGGCTCAACCGCCTGAAATGAACATATGAAGGGGAAATTTTATTTAAAATTCAGGTTTAATTTCGATTGCGCAACCGATGCATTTGAGTACGGTAAAGTTAAAGTCACAGCTAAAATATGTAGTTTATATTCGACTAGTAAAGCATATTTTTAGGTTGTATTTACTCTTACTCTCCATACATTCACTTCTATTTGTAGAATGAATCAGCCTCAAAGAGAAGGTAGGAATTACACCACCCACTTATCACTTGTACACTGTACCAGAGATATCCGATATCTGCTCTTCACACTCACTACCTTCATAGCCATCTTGCTTCCAGCTCTCATCCTCATTAGCTTTCGGTTCGCTGGGAAAGCTTTAACTTTAACTAGAAGTTTGATTTTTTTTTTTTGCTCTTTTCTTCCTTGAAGCTGTATTGAATGAGGATAAATTCATTCAATAAATAGGGGAGTGTGTTTGGAAATCGACTGACGTCATTTAGAATGAACTTCACTGCAACTATCAATATATTTCTTATTGGTAAATTGTAGATATCAAAGCAAGACATGAGTGAATAGTAAGCATTTGGACATTAGATATACACCAGAAAACACACAATTGGGAAAACAATTGTTTTGGTGTTTTTCTACAATTATTTATTGTTTCTTTTTGTACAGTCGACTCCTCAACACTGACTGATTTTTCAGGCTCCTCACAAAAAGAGTTCATTAACATGTCAAACATTTAATAAATCGGGTAACATTAGACAAACTGTGAAACGTTGGTGGTGCTGACGTACTGCTCCCTGACCATTTTGCAGCAATGTTTGCACAAGGCGACAGAAGCAGCCTGTAATTTGTATCGGCAGACAGAAAACATGAGCCTTTTATGAACAGAAAGCCACCCGGCATTAAATCACTTCTGTTTCTGTGCTGCGAGGAAGACGCTTTTATAAAAATGATCCAAGTAACAAACTTTTCATGCAAAAGACGAAGGACGGCGACGTGAGTCACTGAGTCTCATTAGATAGCCGTATAATGCATTAGAGAAATGTGCCCATCCATAGATGAGGGATGTATTGTCTCTTTAATGAGAGTTGTGAGAGGAAAAAACCCCCCAAAACAAACGCTGCAAAAAAAACAAAACTTGTTGTTATGAGCAAGAAAAGCCATAACATGCAAACAACTGCAGCAAAGTGTTCCCATCTGCTGCTAGGAGGCAGGCCATAAACTACTCCCCACCACAAATATCCCTGAGGTTAATGGGGAGCTGAGCGCTTCGCCATGTGCACTGCGTGGGACTGCCAAATCCAGTTTGTTCTGACACGTTCCCCACACACACAAAAAAAAAAAAAAAAAAAAAAAAAAAAGAAAAAAATAGCACCCCCCCAGCTAAGGCTAGGCAATATCTGCACGAGTGTCTGCAGATTCAGATGATAGCAGCACATTTACAACTCTCACTCCAGTTTAAGGTTTAGCAAACAGGATGAAATAATGGGCAGGCTGTCGGGCTGCGAGGCTGAGCAAACAACAGTTTGACAATTAATTGGAAAGCAGAAGGTAGGAGGGATGAGGAGGGGGAGAGGAGAGAGACCAGACAACGAGGAGGAATGTGGGAGATAGAGTGAGTGTTTGTGATGATCTTACTTCTCTGGAGTGAATCTCTTGAGCATAGACCGGGAAAAGAAACTCAGACTCGCCTTCATCCAGCTTTACTCCATCAGGGTGTACTTGTAGGAGTCCCATCCCTTCCTAAAATAAACGACTTAATTTCAAGAAATAAAATAACACAAAACAGGCTTCAGCTGAGATTCAATATTCACATTCGCCGCTTTGATTGTTGTGATATTTCTTCTAAGACTTCGGGTCTGGGCTCATGGGCAGGCTCTTAAATAAATAGCATGTCTATAAATATATGAGTATGTGTGCGAGGCTGCTTGGTGCATCTCTGTTTCTTCATAAATCTGCAGTTGCCATCTGGACTTGAGACAGAAAGCTGAAAAGACTCCCTGAAATAGCAGTCGCACTGTCCTCTTTTAAACAGCCACGTACACGCTAATGGTGAAAACGCCTTTGCTGCAATGTGCGTCCTGATGTTAGTGGACTAGGTGAAGAAAAATAACAGAGAATTTAAAGCGTATTGAAGAGGAGCGGTGAAATGGAACGGAAAGTGTGAGCAGGGCGCACCGCGTTGAACCACATCACCCGGAGGATCCATATGGTGAGGGCAAAGTTGACCACCAGGATGACGATGAGCAGCAACACAAACAGGTAGAGGCAACGTTTCCTCCAGCCGTAGATGCCGATCTTGTAGACGTGGTCGGGCACGGGCTGGGGCGCGCCGACGCCCTGGGTGGTGCTGACGTACTGCTCCCGAACCATCTGTCGGATGAGGGCAACACATGTTGACAGGTACACAGGCAAGAGAAACAGATGCTTTAAGTCTGACTGGACATGGCATGCCGTGACATCAGTCAGGGATGAGAGAGTTGAAGACGCTTTGGTGGAGAGAAACCCAACCAAACCTCAGCAAAACACGAAACTCTCTTAAAAAATATAATTGATGAATACGGTGGCTTGCAAAAACATTCCTACTGCTTCAGCCTTTTGCCATGTTACACACACAAACTTTAACTGATCTCTCTCTAAGGAAAACTATAAATTGTTTACAGTTTTTTTTTAAAGAATATTGGCAGGAAGATTTAAGCAAACATTAACTTATAAGTAAACAGAAGACAGCTGAGTATGATTGAATAAATCCAGCTGTAAAGTGAAGACCTCTGTTGTTTGAGAATATTTTTACATTCTCAATCCAACAGCAACATGGAGACTTACAAACGCACCAAACGGTCAGAAAGAAAGTTGTTTAGAGGAGGGTTGGGTTATAAAATAATAGAATAGCTTTCATAAAGTTCAATCCAGGGAAAAGAGTGTAGCACCAGAAACATACAAAGACATGGCTGCCCAGTTAAACTGAAAAACTTGGACAAGAAGAACAAAAACCAGGGAAGTAGCCATGGTAACAAAGTCAGGAAGACAAATAATCATATACTCTCTGAATGTGGTCTTTATAATGCATGTCAAGAAGACACTTATAAAGAATGTCTTTATAAGTGCCCATCACAAAAAAAAAGACAGCAGAAATGTGGTAGAAGGTCCTCTGGTTTGATGAGACCAAAATGTAGCGGTTTGTCCTGCTAGCAAAGAGCTATCCGCTGCTCAAAGCTAGCATGCTACATCAGACTGAACATGACCAGACAGCCAGGACCATGCTGTGGAGATGCTTTGTGTCAGTAGGGACAGGGGAGCTGGACAGACTTAGTGGGAAGATGGATGAAACTTATTTTTCTTGCCCAGTTAAAAGATTGTGCTTATAATTCCCTTGGACTCTTAGAAATGTCCTTGATGAACCACGTTATTAATTCATGAGCAGACATTCCTTTGTAAAGAATTGTGTACTGTGAATGCATTCTTTGGTTTTTCTGCTCAGAAAGTTACAAGGTGCATGTCTGACCTTAGATAACAATGTTGCTTTCAGTCAGGAGAAAACTTTACCTCGTCAAACTGTTTTATTTCTTTATAGCTATCCAACGCGACGTGGCTAATGCTGTACAAACATCTGCTCTCGTGGGTCTATTAGGGCCTGATTGCGTAATGACTGCAGGGAGAGCCTGTGGCTGAGTTTGGACGCAGAGAGCCTGTGGACTCACAGAGAGAGAAACACAGAAGTTTGGCCAATGGATTTCAAGCCTCATTATTGTATTTACAATTCACTTTTCTTCTGCTTTCTTTTTGTTTTTCCGATTTCACTCCCTGCGAGTTCCAGCAGGCCTTATTTGTTTTGCCTTCACAAAACTGTGGTAGAGATGAAACAGAGCATGTCCATCAAAATGGCTTTTAGTTACTGCTTAGGATGTGCTCAGAGCATGGGAACCGCACTAGGCCAGGTGTCTGACCCACCTGGCCGGTTTGATGCCACATCTGGCCCATGTAGCGGAAACACACAAACCTCTGCAGAGACGAGACACCGCAGTCTTATTTCGGACCAAAGTGAGGCGTCTTCTATCGGTTTTATTTTGGTGGTGTGCTGACTGACCCGAGGTGGTTCACTTCAAGCGCGCTCTTTTCTTTTCTCTCTCCAAACTTAAAGCTATGTCGGATGTTTAGGACAAAATTTTGTGCAGAATCTTGCATTGAAACTTCAGGAAGAGTAGAGAAAATTGGATTTTAAATGATGCCTAAAAGTTCATTCTCAGTTTCCACTGGAATTTCTCTTTTTAGTTTGAAGTTATTTCGTGTTTTTGTTTCTTTCTTTGCATAATTAATCATAGGTAGATTGTGTGATTATGTATAGGTGACGAGCAATTTTTTATACAAAAAATACTCAATTTCAAGACGAAGTGTCAATATTGCAATTTTCATATAATATAAAATATAAATCTCAAATTAAGAAAAAAAAAAAAACACCCTTAATATCGATTGTTATAAGAAGCTTTAACACAAAAGCATATTAAATAATCTTTCTCTTTCGCTACAGTGTTAAAGCGAGAAGCAGCTTCAGCTTTTTGCAGCACTGTTCATCTCGCAATCATTGCGATTAATAGCATTGATAAACAATCCCTGCAGAATGCCTCATCATCCTCTTTGTTATGACAGTTCATGCATCAGATATTTGGTTGAAATTGCTGATACGGAAGAGTGTTTGAAATAAATGTACTGCCCTCTTTATCGCTAAAGCCGGAGCTTACACACACACACACACAAAACAAAAACAAGCAGCATTAGGGAGATCGATGAACGTTGGAATCCGTTGGGAAACGTGCGTCATCTTTCCTGCGGTCGTGGTCTCGGGTTACTGAATACAATAATTTTGGTGAATTTTCATCTTTGACACCGGGTTTCCATTACTGCAGGATTTAAGCACACAATGTTTATATGCAATATACTTTCCAGCCTTTCGGCCTGGCTTTATAAATGCACCCCGCCTAATGACACATCCACATAATGCTTCACTCACACACTGTGCAGTCTGTGATTCATGAGCCCGGCGCTCGGGCACTGTGGCTTTAGAAGAGCGGTGCCAACACAGAACTTTACACAATTTCCCAGCACCTTTTGAAAAAGGGGGGAAAGGAAAACGCAACTTAATACAGAACAGAAGCACTTTCTGCTTACAGTATCAGCTTGATAAGTGTCGACGCAGCGAGAACTTCCAAAAGGATTTTACTTAATAGAACAACGCAAAGTGGAGCAAGGCTACTTAGCGGAATGATAATTATACATGGTTTGAAAAAGGGCTAAGCATCACGACCAAACAACACCAGGAAAGTTGAGCAGAGAGTTGTGGAGAAGTTTAAATCAGTTTTTAAACAATATTCAATTCAGCTGAAACAAATACTTTATGAAACCCAAAGGAAAAATTAAATGTTGCAACTCAAATTATTCAAGATTCTTCAGAGTTGCTGTAGATGGCAATGGCTGTGGGCCTGCAGCAGTCTGTATTACAGCAAATTTGAAGAAGCCTCTGACTGAAAACACTGATTCTCAAGCTTTGAGCGTCCCAATGTGCTGCTCAGTCCTTTATCCAGAAAGGGAAAGAATATGGCACAACACTAAACCTACACAAGACATGAGGTGAGAATAAAAGAAGCAGCCAAGAGACTCTGGAAGAAGGTGCTCGGCCTATTGGAACCAAAATCTAACTTTTTGGTGTACATGCAAAATAAAACAAAACAAAACGCCTCTCGCACAAAATGTCTCGCTAGAGATAGGCACCAGCACTCCCCCCCACTCCCCACCCCCACACAACCCCCCTAGGGACAAAGGTGTAAGAAAACAGATGGATGGATGAAACCATGTATCATCCTCAGTGGAAAAAAAAACAAGGTTGTGGCTGTAAACTGAGAAAAAGTTTGTGAGGATGAATGTGGCACAGGAAGCTGTTGTGTCTTGAATCACAGCGAGGTTTAAGTTGCGGCCCAGGACTCGTTTTCTGTGTTCGGGTCACGTGAGCTCAGATCAGGCTCGGACTGCTGACCCCTCTAAGGGAGACCCCGGTCGGCGCATTTGGACCACCTGACAAGGCGACAACAAGGAACCTTGGGGGAAGATTTCACTGAGACAAGGCAAGTGTGTGTCCAAGAAGCTGACGGCCTGACAGGGCTGCAGGGAAAGAGGAGCTCTGTCAGTTTCTATTGATAGATCTGTAATAATAACCAAAAAAATAGCTGCAGAGAACACTGCTGTCATTGAGGAGAAAAGCTGGGGGGAAACACTGTCAGCTTTGGGTTATTACAAGTCAACAAAAACCCACCCAGAACAGGTAGGAAATAAACACAGAGCCGCTTTAGATCTTCAGCCTTTCTTAGGGAAGCCGAACAAACACGTCTTGTCTTAGCGGCGCCTTCTCAACGCGGCTTCACTGATTTACGCACAGCACAGATGTTGGATCCTACGTTCCCAGCTAGGTTTGCTCTCCATCACGTTAAAACCAACACTCCTCAAACCGAAAAGTAATTCTTCCCTGACAGGAACAGATGCTCAGCCGAGCACATCGTCTTTCTGCGGGCCCCAGGGGCCGTCGATGATACGGCCGGAAGCCGAATTAACATGCAGCGGCAAACTGCACCGACAGGCTAAAATAAGTTTCTGCAAATAATGAAGGTAAACATCTTTTTCCAGCTGCACAGCGAGGGCTGACAGATAAAAGCAGAGGAGCTGGCTCCCGGCTCTCAGAGGGCCGGCTTGTTTCTCTCTGCCTGCAGTAAACACTTGGAGAGTGTGTGTTAAAGGCATAAAAGGCTGAAAGTGTTTCTATGACCAAATCTGCATCTCCACAGGACCTGTCACATGCCCTGCAAGCTTAGCAGTGATGAATAGCCCCTCTTTCATGAACAAATAAATGAATGTTGCCTCCAAATGGGAGGAAAAAAATAACTGCGATATCTTCACGGGGGGGAGAGAGAGAGAGACGAGACGAGCAGCGCTCTCGATAAGGAATAAGTTATGTGGAAATGCTTGTTTTGATTTTTTTTTCCTGGCTTGTATCTCACCTCGTTTATATTTTTTAATCATATCTGTGTGAATGATTCAGGTTTACAGGGTGAATATGCAGGGAAAACAGCCCAGTTTGCCCGTCATCTGCTGATTTGGAGAGCACGGATCGATTCACGTTTAAATGTTTGCCATTTCCAAGGATCTCCACTGAGGCCTGAAAGAGAAGCACGCTTTCCCAATTAAACCCATTCCAATATCCCAGAGCCAGATCTATTAACAGCAGCAGCTTTTGGTGAGCTCACACCTTGATCAGATCAGGAACTTTAAGCGAATGAGCTCTTGGTTTGTTCATTATGATGGTTAATGAATTTAGCTGGAATCCAGTGTAATTACTCTAAATGAACACATTAAGAGGCCTCTGTGCATTCAGCTGCTGGAAAATAAAGGAAGCATCTTAAAGGTTGGATCCATCTGATGCGCCCTTCAGCTCCACTTTCAGTCCTGCCACCAGGCTTTAAACCGCAGGCTGATCCCTCCATAGCAACCCAAATAAACACTCCCTGAAGAGCCTCGCTGCCAGACTGCCAGGAATGCTTAGTGTGCGCAGAGTTTAGCACAAAAATCTGACCATTTCTAAGTTAATCTGCTAGTTTTAAAACTCAAATATAAAACACGCAGTGCAAACAGATGACAGTTTCTGATGGGGGAAAAAAACAAAGTCTATGCTCTTTTTTATGTAACATGTCCATCTGTACTCGTAAACCTCGTTTTTAACTTGATGTTAAACGATTGAGATGCAATGCTCTAATGCATTGTCTGGATAAATGTCTCCCTGATGATGTCTGGCCTCCGGATGAGACCGAGGATCTGATCACTTCAAATCCACAGGTCCGGGCTGTGATCCAGGTTTCCACATGAGCTAAAACTTGAACAAATCATGCGCTAGAGGTTTTGGCTGGTTAGCAACTATTAAAATGTGTGGAGGAAGGAAAATATTTAAAGGATCTCTGAGCCCCGGGCTGAAGTTCACTCTGTGTGAATAGAGGATAGTCGGTGTCAAGTCTCAATGCTCTCCTGTGATGCCTTCATTTCTAAAAATAGGACGCAAGTGTTGTGAACTACATTTAAAAAAAAAAAAAAAAAAAGGCAAGACTCAGAGGCAATACCTGATATTGACCAAGCAGTGTAAAACTATAGCCTACAAGACTAATACAAGGACTTGCAGTGAGTTATTTTTGTGTTTCACTTCTGTTGGCCATGTATGGTGAAACTGCTCACAGTTGGCTCACTAAAAACATACTTTCCAAATCCCAGGAAACCTCTGAGCGGAACGGAAAGTTATCACAGCGCAACACATAAAACGCTAAGGTGGACGAAACCTTTAAACCGCGCTTATTAGGTTAAAGGTCAGCACTGTGAAACCCTTTGAAGTTCATTTCAAGAAGAGATACACACACGACAAATGAAGGGGAATAAAAACAGTCCCAGCTACTCACGGTTGCGTGTCGAGGCACAGCAGTCCTCCTTCCAAAGCAAGCAGATCCTGAGCTGCTCCCAGCAGCTTGAGAGGCAGCAGTGCTGGAGCTCCTCACTCGTCTGTCAGCCACTCAACAGCTGCGTGCCATAAATCCAGAGCTGGGAGACGCATCCGGGCTGATCGCCGCGAGACGGCGCTCCCACTCCGACTCTTGTCCTCCAGACATTTAAACATCACCGTCAGTGGGGCTCTGAGTGAGAGAGGGAGAGACGAAAATGGAAAGAGGAGGAGAGGGCAGAGTTTCCATCACACACACACACATACACACACATACAGAGACAGTCAGCCACAGTGAACAAAGGCAGCTGTTTTTCATGCTCTGTGTCACTTTCACTGCCCAGCCCAGAGTCTGATCAAGTACCTTCTAATCTGAGACTTCAGTCGTGGCTCTCGACATGAAGCTGAGCTTCCTGACGGCTCAGCCAGTGGGAAGTGTGGCTTACTGAACTCATACAGGAAATTTGGTTACTGGAGTCATAATTGTTACAGAGCTACTGAACTTGTATGTGAAGATCCATCAGTAGCTTCAAAAGCAGCCTTTTACTCATAAATCAACAACAAAAATCTCCATTCATTTCAGTTCTATCATGAGACAAGATAAAAAAACATATTGTTTTGTATTTCATGGAACATTTGCAGATGTTTTGTTTTTGAATATTTAAGCTTGACTGATGCTTTTTTTTTTTTTTTCAGACGCGACGTCAACTAAACTAGTTGAAAAGGAAAAGGTCCAACTGGACAAGAGTAACATTCTGTGTACCTGTGGTCACTGAGAGAAAAAGAACATTTTGATCTAATAAAAGATGTGAACAGTTTATGGTAAAGTGAGACTTGTATTTACTTGAGCTTCCTTGCTATTTTTGTCCTGCTGAGCCATTTGGGAGGCAAAATGCATCCTACATCATACCTTGGTACATTTTAGTTTTTTCTTGATAACATTCCTTCTAAATCTAAAACAATTAAACATTACAATTACCTCGTCTTAATTTCATTTTTAAATCCTACTTCCTAGCTTCTTTTCACTTCTTGTTCATCAGGCTCACAATTGACAGCAGGTGTGAACCCAAGATTGAATGCTGAAACTGAACCATATTTGCAGCCAGGTTACTGCTGTTTGATTCTTATAATATTTCAACTTGAATTTAAAATGTCCTGAATCCACTAGTGGAGAGCCAATGCCAATGTTTAAATTCATTTTAAAATGTGAAGTTTGTGCTGGACAGCCAGAATGAAAAGACAAACGCAGCTCTGTGTTTGTTTTCTTTACAGGCTGAGTGTTGGAGGACCTGATGGATGTTGCATGCATGTCGAAGGCGTAAACCCCGCGGTTTGTTTGGCTGTCGGCGCTCAGGGGGTGGGGGGGGGAACGCCGCGCCGTGACAAAGGGAGGGTTAGCAACATCCATCACCAAAGTACTGCACATCAATTGCCCTGAGCAAACATTTGAGTTTCTTTTCATGCCGTTATCAGCAAACCATAAACCTCCAAAGCCAGATGCTTTTTATGGCCAAACAGGGGATTTATGGAATCATGAATGAGTTGAGGGAATAGTTTGAGTTCACAACTGAATTTATATTAGGAACCAATCATGCTAAAAAGATTAAGCATGATAAGCAGAAGCAATAAATCCCTTGAGTCTACAGTAGATTATGTAGAAAGTTTTAAATACTGAAAAAGATACTTATTTTTTTAGTGATTACGATCATAATTTTGATGGTAAAATATTTTTTGCAACGTTATTTTTCCTACTTGCTTCATTTTGATAATTTTTCTAAATGTTTTATCAAAGCTGTCAGATCGAAGGAGCATCTCCTTCAATTTCAGCCTAATACCTTCTGCATTTAATGCATGTTCACTCATTCATGCATTCAAGTATTAAGACCCGTCAGCTGCCAACTAAAAATCAATAAACACGTAAATGTGAGTAAATGCTTAGATGAGTCAAAGACTCATCAGGTGACTCGGGCGACAGTGAGACCCAGGAAATGAAATCCAGTTTAAGAAACACAGACAAACTCATTTTATTTTTACAATTTTATTACACTTTTCATTACAAACAGCTCGCAGGAAACACACACAGGAGAACCTGCAAAAGGAAAAAAGAAGGTAAGTTAGAACAGACACCAAAATACACTACATGATGAGATGTGTGGAGAAGTCCAGTCTCCCGCTGTACCTGATTATGCTTTCTCTGCTGCTGCCTCCTCATCTCCACCCTTGGTGTTACGTGTGTAAATCAGCTGAGCTCTGTGTTTGGACACCAGCTTGATCATGCCTGCAAGACAAAACAGGAATAACTTCAGATCATCCTTTTTACATCCCTGCTACAATCCCTGTGCAGTCAACTCACAATGAAGTATGAAAATGTCAGAGTAACGCAGTAGGAACAGCTGATGCATTCAAATAAAACACACAGGCTGCCGCTCCATCAGTCAGCCTGACCCTGAAGTTTGAAGGTGTCAGATTTAAATGACTCATAAAGATGTTCATAGCAGGTGTCTGCAGGTCAGTGTGACCACTATTTCTCTCTGGCTGTAAAAAGCTAAACATGCTTGTCATTAAAAGACAGACAGATGTACAGTGAATGACACAAGCTCATGTACCGGTTATAGCTGCAGGTCTCGCTAGAGAAGTAAAAATTATTGGAAACAAAAAATGGGACATGACAAGCATTAATTGTTCTAAAGTCACCTTTTCTGTGTAAAACCTGTTTCCATCAAGCAGTTTATATTTTAAAAGAGGTCAAAACGTCTCAGAGGGAATAAATGTGATTTGAAGCAGGAAGAATGAAATATGATAGACATGACTGCTCACTCATTGTCTTATAATAAAAACTTGAAAGAATGTTTATTGTCTCAGTACATTTCACTTTGTGCCATCTTTGTCTCTGTACTTAATACTTCACATTAAGGACATAAATCCTGAGCGAGCGTCCCCTGAAAGGCAAAGTCTCTCCAACGAGGTTTCTGCAAGTTACATTTTAGGCCTTTCAAGCTCTCAGTACTGAAGTGCAAAACCAACGAGAAATACAAAGTTAACCTAATTACTCCAAAAATCATATTAAACTTACATCTACAACGCAGATGTAATTATTACCTTAACTTGGTATTTTGACTCTGATGTGACTGCAGTACTTTAAGCTGACCAATGTCATCGTTTTGTGAAATCACATCAACTTCTACAGCACTTCTCAAAGATGCGTCACAATGAAAAGAAATGATGCAGTGGAAGAACACACCAACACATTTCAGACAAAATGAAATATAATTTCAGACTTTGCAAGGAAACTTTTGACATACTTAAGATACTTTAAGGCCTAAAATTTACTTGACTCCAACACTTTAGAGCTTTTAAAGACACTTTTAAAGTTTATAGTTGCTATAACACCTTCTACAAACTGACTAATTCCAGTATCTACATCCTTCTCTGTTACGTTTCCCACTTAAAATAAGACTGATTAACAAATAGTCAAGCAAATTGAAACAATCTACATCCACTTTCGATGACATCCTGCTCATCTAAATGGACCTGCATAGCAGCCAGATGTTGGGGTGTACCTTTGGCGAGCAGCTCCTGCAGGGCGTTCCTGGCCAGAGAGCCACGGATCTTCAGCCTTTCTGACACAACGGCGGGGGTGATGAGCTTGTAGTTGGGAACTTCTTTGTACAACTTGTCGTAGGTTGCCTTGTCGAAGAGGACCAAGTTGTTGAGCTTGTCCCTCACTTTTCCCTTGGACCACTTCTGCTCAGTAACAAAAAGATTGTGTTACATTCAAACATTTAGCATTTGCTTGAGGTTTAGATAAAAGCTGACCGCTGCTCACCTTCTTCTTGGCTTTGCCTCCAGACTTGTTGACTGGGTCCTTGTCCTTCTTGGACTTCCCAGTGTCCTTCTTCTTGTCCTGCTTAGGAGGCTGGAAGCAAAAAGCATCAAATTAAAACTCTTCACACTGACCTGATGCTCATCCTACAGATACATGTGTACATAGCCCTTCGATTTGATGTTCATTATTTATTACGATTATTGGGTTTAACGAAACATCTCTGTTGATTCACACAATTAACATGAAGCAGCAGAAGGAAAAGTCAATAACCAAATAACTAGCTGGTCCAGTATGAAAAGATTTAAAATTGATTAATTTTTTATCTGTCTGTCCTAAATCTGACAATCTTTAAGTAATAAAATGATAATACTGACAATGTTTAGGTAATTAGAACACAAAGCAGATCTCAAACTCAGTTAATTATGTACAGAAACGGAGAAGCCACCCCAACAAAAACCCCTGAAGTAAAAAAAAAAAAAAAATCAAATCTGGATAAGATCTTAAATGGATTTAGTCATAATATTAATGTAAGCCTTGTAGCATGATAGCATAAACTTTGAAAACATTTGTAAGTTCACATTTTCCAGTTCAGTTTTACAAAGAGAACCATTTATTTGTGCACATATTTAACAAGTGTAAAGACTAATGAATAATCTTACAATTTAAATCTTAAACTTAGCAAAATGCATAGGTGCTTAATTTTGTTTTGCAAATGGGTTTTAAAAAGTAAAAGAAATTTGAGGGGTTAGTGCAAGATAGGATAGACATCGATTATTGACAAAGAAAGCTAACTGTACAAACATTTTCGCTGGCCAAAAGTTTCAATTTCAAGTCAGCAGGAAGATACTTTTACATGGAAAGAAAGCCATCACACCATAAATCAACTATAAACTTAAATGAATAACGAAAATATTTCTCGACACAATGCAGAAGCTTGTTAATAAGCACTCGACTTAAATCAGGTCTAAGAAAGCAAAAAGGGGAAAAAAAAAGTGTCATCTTATCATCATAGAAATGTGTCAAATTATCTTTATCAAATATTGTGAAGAATATTGGTGACTGTTTATCATCTAGATTGGAGCAGAAATACGATGGGTCACACAATCTGGTGTCATGGCCTTTTCTTCCAACCACAAAATGATGTCGTTTTGTACCCTTACGTCTCCTAACAATGATTTAGCTAGAGCTCGTAATAGTTTATGAAGTTTATTATTTAAATAAGAGCTATGATTCACGTAAATATCTTTCAGATAGCTTTCTGTCGGCTCCGTGTAGATGAAAACGTGGTTTGTCTAGCAAACCAGCTAGCATCCTGCTCAGTACGTAAACTCTAAGTTATAAGAATTTTCCTACGACTTTTATCGAAGCAAATGACCTGCATTGACCCAAAGGGTAATTCCGAAAAACCGGGGACTCAAATACACACAATAAAGTCACTTAAATGTTTTATTTTCACAATTAGAACTTGTTATCCGTAGCCTCACCATGTTTCCTCGTCAAGATGTCGGAGCGAAAGGAAGTCCACCCGTGCAACTGTCCCTTAGACAACCCGTATCCACGGAAGTGATAAAAGGAATTCTGGGAGCCTGAGTTTTCTCATGTTTTGTAGTCTTTTTAAAAACGTAATTTTACTGCCAGACACTGCCGTGGAGATAGAATATTACTTTTTGCGGACTTTTAAAAAAACATCAAATCAAATGCAGACAAGTAGAAACAAATTGCCGTAAAATAAATAATAACATTTTATTGTAAAAAGGTACGTGTTGACGTCACGTGACAAGTGGGAGGAAGTCAGACCAGGCAAAGATGGTGATTTTCAGTGTTTATGTCGTGAATAAAGCTGGGGGTTTAATTTACCAGTATGACAATTACGTACCAAGAACTGAAGTAGAAAAGACCTTCAGCTACCCTTTAGACCTGGTGCTGAAACATCATGATGAAAAAGTCGTCGTATCGTTTGGCCAGCGAGACGGAATCAAAGGTAATGTTAGCCTAAACCTAATGAAGCCTTCAGGTTAAGTTTTAGAATAATGTTTTGCGTAACTGAAGCTGTTGTCTTTCAGTTGGACACGTAGTGCTGTCCATCAATGGAGTGGACGTGCTGGGAAAAAATACAGCCGATGGAAAAGACATCCTTGAATATTTAAAGGACCCAGGAAATTATCCGGTTTCTATCCGGTTTGGACGGGCTCGCCTTAGCTCCAATGAGAAGCTGATGCTGGCGTCCATGTTTCACTCGTAAGTCACTCTGGGGCTGAAACCTTGGCTGGTGCTGCCATGCACAAGATAGTATTATTTATTAAAAACACCCCAAATAAGGAAATGAGGTGTGTTTAAACCTACTGGGTTCTGGGTGGTAGCAGCAGGGAGGTGCAGCTCGCAGATTAGAACGATTCTGATAACATAAAATATTCTTACATATTTTTATGCTTTATGATTTTGCAACCACAAACATTGATTTATTTTATTAGAAATTTATGTGAAAGACCCACAGAGATCTGCAGTCCCTGGGAGCCATTATCCTGCAACTTTTAGATGCATCTTTGCACCAACATACATAAATCAAATGGCTAATTTGCTTCCTCTGCATCTCATCATTTCTTCTGGGGCTTGCTAATTAGTCATTCGTTTGATTCAGGTCACCCTGAATGCAACAGTCTCATGATGTAACATTGCGACAGCATCATACTTTAGGAAGCTTTTCTTTAACAGAAGAAGAAAGCTGGTCAGAGTTGATGGGAAGGTGTCTGGAGCTAACTACAGGAAGAAAGAAGTATTGAGTATTCATCTGTGTTTTTCTTAAGTTTTGTTGAATATTGATTTAATGTAATGCCTTCAGTGTCTTTATCTGTGGCTTATTTTTGTCTTATTTTTATCTTGTCTTGAAGAAGCTTTAAAATCAAAGTTGTCTGTAGTTTTATTTAACCATGAATGTGAAAACAAGACCTATCTTTTTTTTTAATTAAGCATTTCTTCCCTTCCTATATGTGGTCACAGAACTTCCTAGTGTCATTAATAGTTTTTCTGGATTTCTAAAGTTAATTACATTTGCCTCTGATGTTAACACTTGAAATGTCTCCCTAGGTTATTTGCCATAGGTTCACAGCTGTCTCCTGAAGTGGGAAGTTCAGGCATCGAGATGCTAGAAACGGATGTGTTCAAACTCCACTGCTATCAGACTCTTACAGGTTGGTACCTCATAAAACAATCAACTACCATGTTAACATTATATTGACATTAAAATGCACCATCGTAGAAATCCCCAGAAAATTAACAGATAATATGAGAAAAATGGGGAACAAGTGTGACTGGTTTTAAAACGGCAAACTAATTAATTGAACCTATAAGGCAAAATGGTTTTCTTAATGAATGTTCTTTCTTTATTTGGGTGTTTCTTTAAGATGATTCACTGCTTCATTGTGAGGTTCTGGCTCCACTGGGATCGATCAGGTTGGGGTTTTTTTTTAGGGGTGCACCGATAAATCGGCCAGCTGATAAATTGGCCCCGATTTATTAATTCTGGGAGATCAGTAATACTTACATGTGAAGACAATCTTAGCAAACCTCAGCGAAGGTCTAAAAATCAACCACTGTCCCTGCGCCCCAGGTCATGTCTGCACATTAGCATTGAACAGTAGTTTCCAACTCAGCGACTTTCCTGCTATATTTTCAACATTTCAGACAAAAACATCTGCATCAACAAGTCAAGATTTTTAAAGATCGGCAATCGGTCAGAAAATTGAAACAGGTGCACCTAGTGTTTTTTTTTTATTCTTAAAATTTTATATATCCATCCATCCATTCATCCATTTTCTTTACACCCTTGTCCCTCAGTGGGGTCGGGAGGGTTGCTGGTGCCCATCTCCAGCTTCGTTCTGGGAGAGAGGCGGGGGTCACCCTGGACAGGTCGCCAGTCTGTCACAGGGCCAATTTTGTATATATTATTTTTAAATGCTAAAACTGACAGACACATTTCAAATAAATATGCATCAAAATCTGATACAGGTTTATTCATAATTCTATCAGTTTTTGACAAGATCCCTTGGTACTACAAAAAGCGATCGATTCCTTCTGAGAAACCATTTTACATTAACATTTTTCTGCCTTTGTCCTTCATTTGTTAAATTTGCCGGATGTAAGTAGGCTAATTAAGTAGGCTAATAAAGGAAATAAGATTGACCTAATTAATTAAGTACAAGGACTGGACAATAATTAGGCAAAAACTTGCTGATATCCAAGAAAAACCTTGACACAGTGTTAGACTACACACAGCACCCTCCACATCTGTAGACACCTCTGGTAACAATGCATAGATTAAGGAATCTATCATCTCAGTAACATGATCTAATCTGAAAACTGTAGAAAAAACACTTTTTTTGCCAGTAAAATGGTTCCTTTATCATTGTCAGTTTTGTAATTCATACTTTAAAGTAGGGCTGGCAAACTCATCCTCATTTCAGGCTGCAACAAGACCATGAATATTGTCAAATGTTGACTTGTGGCAGAATGTTTAGATAAAACTACCTACTAACTGTTAAAATATTATAAATTTTGTTGAGTTCAAGGAGTACTTTTAAAAATTACATAAGATTAGACATTCAAGTTATTTAGCACTATATAAATAAAAACTGAGTTGACTGATGCAATAATATTTTAGCGCACAGCTGCCAGATTTGGTCTGGCGCACGTGAGTTTAACTCGTGTGCTTTAAAGTGTTTGGCTGATCAAATGTTTAGGAACTTTAAGTCTTTACGGACTTCCTGTTTCTCTTAGTCACTCTTCGCAGTGGAAAAGAGAATATGCCACTGCACATTTGTGTTCAGGAAGGAAAAGTGCTACCACATCTTGCCCATCTCGAAGGCAGAATAATTAAAACATTTATTACTATTTTTTTTTAAAAAAGCAGTAATGATCAACAAGGCTGCACAAAGACCTCTGTGTTATACCCATCAAATCTCATCGTCTCTGCTTTTAAACTGGGTTGTTTCTCTTCGTTGTTCCATCTTTCCTCCTCCAGGGATAAAGTTTATTGTGCTGGCAGACCCTCGACAGTCTGGTATCGACGCCTTGTTGAAGAAGATTTACGAGATCTACTCGGATTTTGCTCTGAAGAACCCGTTCTACTCCCTGGAAATGCCCATCAGGTATCTGGACAGTGACAGAACTGTGTTGCCTTCAGCTCAGTTCTTTCAAATTTCATACTTATGACAGTGTAGCCTGTTGGCATCAAGCGTTTCATTAAGTTTTGGTTTATTTTGTTTTCCTGTCTTTGGATCCAGATGCGAACTGTTTGATCAGAATCTGAAGAGTTCGCTGGAGGTTGCAGAGAAAGCTGGAAACTTTGGAGCCGGGTCGTAAACATCCGAGTTTACTCCTCATCACAGCATGTGTATACAAAATAAATCTCTGATTGTTACTTCTGTCTTGAACGCTTGTCTGTTGTTTCAAATTAAGGCTGTATATACATAACGCTTTGTAAATACTTGTCACAATAAAACTTAAACACCATGAATATTCGGCTGTTTGTCTGCATGTGTGTTTAATATGAATTATTTTAGATTTAACTTCTTAGACATTAGGATTCTACTGTGAAAATCACTAATTATTTTTACTTTCTTGCAGTGTTGCACTTTCCATTCTTGGACATGATTGGTCATTGCAAGTTTTATATGTACAATTTGGATCCTGTTTTGGAGTACTACTGTAGTCTTTGAATAGAAAAATTCACTTATCCATTTGGCATATTTTATTATATGAAAAACATTTAGATTTGTTAACTTAGTGTTAAAACATTCATTGTTGCATACCAAGAAACAACTAGTACAAGTAAAAAAAATATCTGAGTGTCTTGCACTTTAATGTCCTGTAGGATAGATAGTAGATGTATCGGAGAGGTTGAGGTATGAGGTTAGTCTGCCTTCTTGGGCAATGGTCCCATATTGGTTCGGATGTTCCGCAGCAGGAAGTATCCGACAGCGGTGACCAAGGAGGTCATCTCTGCTACCCAGAAAGCCATTTCCCAGCCATGGTACTTGGCGATGGTGCTGAACGGTAGTCCGGCCAGGAAGCCACCAACTAAAGGGGGAATAACAAAGGATGAATATGAAACCGGTCATGTTGGGACATCTTTTATTTCATGGTGAAATGTAGTTCAGCTGTTATACCAGGAATAGAAAAAAACAAAACAAAAAAACAATCATAATCTTCGGTGTACTGTAAAGGATTTTGAACTAATAGACCACCAAGTAGTACTTACTACTTGTTAGTTGAATAGAAAAAGACACATGGTTCAAAATGTTTTGCAAAAAAAAAAAGTCTGTAATGTGTGGAGTGCATTTGTATTCAGCTGTCTGAAGTCAATACTTTGCAGTGCCACCTTTTTACAGGGGCAAGTCTATGGGAGCATATTTAAAAAATTTTGCATGTGTGGAAGACAGGAATTTCTGAGAAAATTTGAACAAGCTTATTTAGGCATTCCCACAGTAGTTAAATTATATCTGACTATGTTAGTTAAATTTGTGTGTTTCTTCTACTGATTTTTATGTAACAAAAACTATAAACTCCATAAAGCTATAAGCTCTATCTAAAGGAATAAACTTCAACCATCTTTGCAAACCTGTGAAAGAATCTAGTGCCTGTAAATGGGTTACTGTGCAGCTAGAAAATCATGTAGTTTAGATGGAAACCAGAGTCACCAAACAAGAAAAATTTTAGATAGTGGAGTAATATTTAACAGTATAGATAGCTCAGACTATCACGTAAGGTAATTATTTATTAAACTAATTTAATAGGTTATTTTTATTATTAATTAAGTTACTTTAATCAACTTCATGAAGCTACTAAAATTAAATCATAAAGGTGTAAAAAAAAATTCTTTAATGTAACTTGCTGAAACTTGCAGAGGTCCTGCGTTTAGGGGTATGAAAGTAAAGGAGGCTGTTTGCAAATGCACACCGCAATGTTAAAGATGTTTTTTTCTGAAAATTGTAAAAATTCTGCACCATTTTCATCCACATCAGAGAGGTGTGCCAAGTTGTTGGTTTATTAGATTAAATCCTGATAAGCCTCACTAAGGGTTGTGGTTGTAATTTTGCAAAATCTTTGCAAGTTTGAGAAGAACAAATACTTCTGCAGAACATTGTACACTTACTATTCGCCATCAGACCAACTATGGCATGAGATGTCCCACAGTAGCTGGGAGGAGCAGTTTCATTGGCTAATATTCCAAACAACGCTATTGGTCCATATGAAGAGAAGCCAAAAGCAGAGCCCAAGCTCAGTATCCAAACCTGAAAGGTACAAAGAGATGAAATCATGCTGGGCGATTGTCCAGCCTCTATTGTGGATTATTACAATCATTAAAGGCTAACAGTCATTAAGTTCTATGTATTAGGATCTTTGTTACCTTTGAGCTGTCAGCAGTCACTGTGACCCTGAACAGATACATGGACACAAACATTCCAGCCATCATACAGATCAGGATGAAGTGACGAGGATTGCCGTAGATTCTTAGCCCTTGCTACATGAAACGGAGGCAAAATGCAAAATATTCAGAAGGAATATGTAAAACATGCTAGTTGTAATACTTTTTTTGTGTTTTAGCCCACAGTATTATTCATTCATACCTTTTAGCTATCGATTCATCAAGCATCATTCATTAAAGAGTGATGCCATCTTATTTAATTGTGCGCTATTTAGTAAACAATAAAATCATGAGCGGATCTAATTTCAAACAAATATTTGCACTTGTTCTGGCCTGGTGTGTGTGTCTCCATATTTCCTCTTCTGAAGGTTTAAATAAACCGGGCAGCTGGTAAAAGCAACTTTTTTGCCATGTTTTCCGCAGAAGAGGATATAATTCAGTCAGCCTTACTTTGGCGACAGCCTTGTCAGAGATGTAACCTGCTGCCAGACTGCCCAACAAGCCTCCAACCTCCAGGGCACTCATGTACGAGCTACCTGTGAAGAAGAAAACCGATTGACCAGCCGTCATACGCCGAACTCTCAGCCCATTCCTCCACGGACCCCGAAGGTGTCCGTGTGCCCTATCCATCTTCAGTACCCATCAGCGTGGACTGGCCCTTGTCTTGGATGAGGAACAACTGCCCCCAGTCGGTGCAGGCCGTCTTCACCCCGAACACCACCAGGTAGGACACGGACAGCAGCCACAGGTAGGGCGACAGCAGAAACTCTGAGAGGGTGCTGTCATCTACGGAGGTGCCTGAGCAGAAAGTTAAGTGGATGAAACCCACTGATTGGTACGACGATGCCCCCAGAGATCGTGACCAGTGAGATTCAGACAGGAACAGAAACACCTCTTAGCATCACACAGTGTTTTCACTGAGCCTGTGAAGGAGTAAAGTCCGCCCGCATACCGACCTTTAGTCACAGCACTACAAACACACATAACAGACCCATCCGGCACAACAGACAGACATTATCTGAGGCAAGCCTGTGATGAAACAATGGAGTCTGTCTGAAACTTGATGCTAAATGCTTACTCAGCATCAGTCTCACCTCCTTTGCCTTTTTTGGCTGTCGCCTCTATGTTAGGCAGCCCCACGTCCTTGGGCTCGTTCTTGATCACCAGCAGGCAAACGAAGGAGACGGCCAGGCAGATCACCCCAGAGAATGACAATATCGTCCTCCAGCTGTAAGTCTGAGCCAGCACCGTGGCGATGATGGGGCCCAAGCTGCCTGCCAGGTTCATACTGCAGGAGAGAACGGCCCACCACGTCCCGAACTGAGAGGGCTCAAACCACTGAAACAACCAGAGCATCAGGAGGATGTGTTAGCATGCAATACGAAATGAATGGCGACATCTACTGAACAAGTACACAAACCTACACTATACTCTGGCTCCCCTGGAATAGACAAACTATTTAATTAAGTTAGTGGAACAACAGTGAGCAAGCAGTATGGTAAAGGAGGCAAAACAAATCTCAAAGTTTGATTGTTACCAATAATTACTACCTAAACCGTATAATGAATACCTCCACTTCTGTCAATCACTTTTTGCTTGACTGCTATTAAATGTAGGCAGTAGTACTGCTACTGCTTATGTGATGTTGATCATTTGTTCTCATGGTTCCCAAACTGTGGTTCAGTTTTAAACCACAGTTAAATCTTTGCAGTGACACTTTTCCACACATTGATCTTGAGATTCACTGTGTGGAGATTCAGAACCAACCCTTCAATATGTGTCTTTTTAATTACATTATTATAACATGTCATATCTTCGATTAGTGCTATGCATAGTAGTACTATTATGGTGGTTAAATAAACATCATCAGGAATTCAAATGCGATTGCTTTGTTTTGCGGGGATGCTGCTGAGTACCTTTCGGAGCACTCTGCCGCATGGAGGCCAGCCCAGGCCCTGCCCCAGGCCGTTAAGAAACCACAGAACAGAGAACACGGCCACAGTCGAGGACCAGGAGAAGACCACATTGATGCTTCCCACCACGAACAAACCGCTGGAGAAGAGCCAGCGAGCGCTGATCTGGTCTGAAAGCACGCCACTGATGAACTTACTGATAGCATAGGCCAAGGACTGACTGCTGGTGATCATGCCTGTACGGAGAAACACAGAGCAGCAGCTTTAAATGGTCCTAACAAACATCCTGCAAAAGCAACAAGGCTGTGACATAAAAAAACAAACCAAAGAGTCTCATACCCAGATCATCTTTGTCCAGCTTAATTTCTTGCATTACAGAAGGCATCACAAAGGAGAAAGTCTTTCTATTAAAGTAATACAGCGTGTAGCCCACAAACATGGCCAGGAATATTGTGGCTCTGTAGTATCCATAACTTGCTGTAGCCATGGTTGCAGTTTCAGTCCTTGCAGAGTCTGAGAAAAACAGAGAGGATCCTAAGAGGGAATCAAGCGGCTGTCTATCACAGACCTGCCTGCGCTGCCTGTGACAGTGAACTTTGCTTGGGGATCCAGGGTGCAGGAGCAGCTGCTTCTACCAGGAGCTGTTTGCAATCAGTGCGGCGAGGTTAATGGTCAACTTCTCTACCCTGAGGCTGACTGAATCTGGGTTGTCGCCCCGTGTGCTGTTCGGGCCAGAAAACCACCTGATGAGATGTCACAGCTCTACAACCAAGCCAAGTCCTTTCAGGAAACCCCTAGTGACATTGCTTTCCTTGTCCTTCGATGCTGTCCGTCCATGTGATGGTGTTATTGAAGGAGTCCTCTGACCGGTGTGTGTAATAATTTACCAGAGTCCAATAGTCGCAGAGCAGCAGAAGGAGGCTCCCATCCATGTGAGGGTTTGTTTTGCTCATCAGTCCAGATCCAGTGAGACATGCTGAAGATATAAGTCGAAATTCAGTTTAACTCCATTTTCTTTTAATCGTTACAATTTACATTAAAAAGGCTCTTCTTGTTCGAAATGACTTTAAGTGGCGTAAAAACGAATCGTTTTGGGGACCCGGTTTGCTGTACATAAAAATGACGGTTGGAAAAGTTAACAAAAGAACTTTGTCCTAGTTTGTTGACATCGTGTTGCAAAAAGCTGAAACGTGTAGTTTCCGCATCATGTGGGTCAAATGGCGCCGCCCAGCGCCTGAGAGCCAATACAACGATAGCATTGGCGACCGTGGGGGAATGTATAATGTACTCCTCCACAATTGTTGAAAATATTATTACTTATCATCTTTATTGCTATTATTATTGTGAGTGTTTTTTTTTATTTGTGTTATTTTGCCAGTAAAGCTTTATCTATACAATCACCATAAGCCACCGCGTTGTCTTTCTAGTAGCCAGCAGGGGGCGACAAAAACAATCAAATCATGAAATTATCAACTGACGTTTTAGAAGATGCTCATATTTTGCGAAATCTCACGCTAGTTTCCTGTTTTGATCAACACAGTATGAGGCAGTGTTCTGTAATTTTATATATAAGAAAATCTGTCATCCTTCCCCATGTTTACATTTAAAATAGTTGCAGTGAACTGCTTCCTGTTTCTTCTAAGTAGAATTCAGCTCTTAGGAGATTGATTTCCTAAAATGTCAGTATACAGAATCTAGTTGCTGTTTATTTTCCAGTTTGTGCAATAAAAATATTCACAAACTGGAATTCAGTGGAATTTGGATTCAGTGTCCTGGCGATGAATGTGTGGTGAAACACACAACGTCTGGTTTTGTATGAATAACAAACTAATAAATAACTGCATCCCCAACAGCATTTAATAGTAATAACTGAAACTCGATAAGACTTGTAAAGTCAGTTTGACATCATTTCAACCCAAACAACAAATAATATATTTTTAGGGGAAAAAAAGGACTCCTGACCGTCAAGAATGACCGCATCTCAGAAAAGTTCACGTCCTGTACCTTGCTCCTCCCCTTTTACTGACTGCGTTTTATTTCTATAGTAACCGACAACAAACCAGTAGAAACGTATCTAGACCATGTCTATGTCCGGGTATCTAAATGTGGTTTATTAGATATGGAGGCTGCTTAGCAAACATAGAAGATAAGCTCTCGATACTATGGTAAGTTCTGAAACAAATTAATTTTAGTTTCCTCTTAATTTGCTTCCCTTACATTTTAGGCTACACGAGTGACCCAGTCCATCTTATCTCTCCATAATTAACTCAAATCCTGATAGCTTTTTTCTTTCTTTTTATTTATTTATTTATTTATTGCGTTATTGTTGACCCTTCCAGAAACCAGCGTCCACCTCCAGATCTTCTGGCAGGTACCGCAAGTTGGCCGACATGTCCGGTGTGGACGAGGAACTGTTTGACAAACCGGTGAGGGTCACATTGACCTACCGAAGATCGAACTCCAACTTGATTTGGAATTTTGCATTTCAAATAATTTTTTAACTCATTCAATAAGATATTCGAATAGTTTAAAAAATATATTTATTTGCATCCATTCAAGAATGTATTGCAGTCTTTTTTATGTAAGATACAATGAAGGAAGAATGGTTTGAATGTTATAAAAGGAGAAAAAGACAAGAACGCTAGCTTTTTGCCCATCTGGGACAGAACAAGATTGATTTTTGTTTCTTATTTATGTACACTCAAATACATGCTTGCAAGCATAAATAAAATAAAATATTTCATATCCCATCCCCAGACCAGGTTTTCCTGTGATCATAACAACTTGTGGTTTTCATTGAGGGATTATCTATTGATCTTGGTTGATGCCAATTCATGTTTTTTAATTACAGACTATGCACAATGGAAGATTAAAAAAAGAAAGTGCAGAATGTTTTTTATTTAGTTTGTAATTGTTTTGGAATGTAACTACTAGAAAAATTTAGATTTATCTCCATGTGTAAATTTTTTTTAAACTCAAAGTCCATCAAGATATCAGCTGATCCATTCATAGGTTAAAACTATAGGAAAGTCTTGGTGAGTTTAATGCATGGTGAGGCGGCAAATCAGAAGTGTTTGAACTGCCTGTCAAAAACAAATTACTTGAAAGTTGATGCCTGGTTGATTAATTATATCTAAACTTAGTAGTCAGTGACATTTTTAAAAAATACATATTTTAAATGAAAACAGAATCTGGGTGATTTCCAGATGTTCGCATTCTGTTTCTATGTGTTTTAAAAAGCATTCCCCTCACCCTTTTTCAAAATAAAACTATATTTGGAAAGGTGGAGTGATTCAATTTCTGTGTAGTTTTATGAACTGCTGCTACTGAATATTTGTTTGTTGTTATTCACACTCGAATATACAGAAAAACAGCAAATCAATGGAAGAACCAACCAAGACGAAGCAAGAGCAGAGGATCCTTCAGATCATCACCAAAGACTTAATCCGGACTCTCAGGTCAGGTCTTGAAAAGTCTCTTAAATTTTCAAGTGTTCATGTTTAGTATTGCAGGTGAGGCCATGAAAGACGACACCAAATGGCTTTGGAAGACTGACGCTGTAGTGACATGCATAATCCACACATTTTACACAAATTTCCACAATGCTTGCAGAGTCCCACGAGTAGAACGTGTAGAAGATACCATTGCCCTTCCGTCAGCTGGGATTAGAGGGATCATCTCAAAGTCCCGTATTGGTGTCAGTGAAGAGAGAGAAGCCTTAAAACAAGCTTACCATAAAGAAAAAGAGGCAAAAATGGTAAATATCGGTTTCATTAAAAAAGGTGTTGTAGTTAAAGGTCAGAACTTTAATGTTTTCCGATCTGGTTCTGGTCTAGAAAGCTGCTGAAGAGAGAAAGAATCAACTCTTGGAGATAGACGAAGCTCAAAGAGAAAAACCAGAATTAACAGAAGTGGAGCAAGATGCCCAGAAGCGTTCGAAGCGGATAAAAAGTCGGGCCTACGACCTACAGATGGAGGAAGAGCAGGAGATTAAATCACTCAATAAAGTAGGCAGCCATAGACTCATTATAGACGTCAAAAGTTAGATAAAGTGAAAGCCGTCTGGTGGTCATCAGTACTTCTTTTTGTGCACTGTACAGTTGATCCTGTGTGCTAAGACTCAAGCCACGTGGGACGAGCAGCTTGTGGAAAAGAAAGAGATCAAGGGCCTGATGGACGAAGAGGAGAGGCGTCTGGACATTATGATGGAAGTGGAGAGACGCAGAGGTTTAGCGGATATGAAGATGATAGAGGACCTTCAAAAAAAGCAGAGAATGGAGTAAAAGAGCACACACAAACACACAGACCATTCTTTTTTCTTTTTTTTTTTACTCAGCGATATATTTTTTGTAAATATTTTACCTTGTAAAAAATATATTACAAGGTAATATTTTTTTTACCTTGTAAAAAAAATTTCATGTTTTTCATGTAAAAACCACAAACTTCAATGCACTCTATTGGGCTATTGAAGTAGATCAACAGAAAGTAAAGCATAGGTGAGATTTTAAGATATCCCATGTAAAGAAACTAACCAAAAAGTGAAGAAAGAGGGCGAAGACGAAATGATGCAAAATCTGGATTTTTGGGGCAATTAAATATAATTGAAGATAAGTAAAAGGCAAAGATTAAACTATTTTGCTGCAGCTATCAATGCATATCAATATGGTTGCAATATTGAGTTGTATGGTTGGGTTTGATGATGAACTTGGAATATTATTATACCAAGTCATGAAAAAAAATTAAAGTCTGCTATTTGACTTCGATTCCACTTTTCTCTCAGTGAGGACATTAAAAAACCTGAGCAAATGGGCATTTCTTGGAAAACAACAGTGTTTTATGCAGAGGAAGATAAGGTTGAACTAGTGAAGGTTTTTAGGTTGAGGACATATTTATAATCAAATCGTACGTCTTGTCCGTTGGTTTAACTGAAAAAAAAAAAGTTAAATTGGTGTGAAAAGTTTTACAAGGTACTTCATTCATATAAAAAATTGTTAAAACAAAATTCATATTTTGACCACATTACCTTTTTTTTTTTTCCATACTAGTGAGAGAACAGTTTTATGAATTAGTTTTATCTGCCAAAACGTCTAATGCTTGTGTTCAACATTTTAGAGGGAAGGACCAGATTTACGGCCAGATCAGAGAGCGAATGGAGGAAAAACTAAACGACAACATGCTGAAAGAGCTCGAGAAAGAACAGGTCCACAGGGACCAGGAGAGAATGAACCGGGAATATCAGGAGGTGCTGATATAAGACAGAGGTACACCTTACTGAAGCACGGAAAGCTCGGACAAATTATGCAACCACTATGCGTGTCTTATTCCAGGCCATGGAGAATAAGAGGAAGGAGCAGCAGCTTCTTCAGGAAGAGATCATGCGCATCAATGCGGACGTTATGCGGGCCAAGGAGAAGAGGATGGAAGAGGAGAAGCTGGCCAACACCAGAGCTATGGACTACCTGAAACAGAAAATGGTCAAAAGGAAACAATTTCTATATGTATTTAATCTGTCCATTGGCCTGGTATATCTTTTCACACTGCATGTGTGCTTCGCTCATGACAGGAGCGGGAGGAAGAATTTGAAGCAGAGCAAGAACGAATCAAGAAGGAGAAAGAGAAGGAGATAACTCGGCTGAGGGCCCTGCAGGAACGGGCAAAAGATTACAAGGCTGAGCAGGTAAGTTAGGGACCGACGTGGGATCTGCTCACTGTGATCCCACAGTGGGATCTGCTCACTTTAAAGCACACTTGTTGTTTTGAATCGGATAGGACGCGATCCGTGCTAAGAGGAGCCAGGACATCAGTGACCGAAAGTGGAGGATGCAGCAGAAAGAGCTGGCTGAAAAGAAAGCCAGGGACGAGGCCAATCTGAAGGCGGCTCGCCTGGAGCAGGTTAAAAACAAGGAGTACTGCATGATGCTGGAGGCCAACCGGGAGAAGGCTGACATGGAGAGGGTGCTGAAGTACGTAAACTGATCTTTTTTTTCTTCTTCTTCTTTATTTAGCCAAAAGTACTTTTTAGACGTTTCTCAGTTGCTGCTGTTCTTCTTTTCACAGGACTCAATTGGAACAAATCGCCAAGGAGAAGGAGGTGGAGAAGAAGTATAACGAGGAAGCGCAGCGTCACGCAGCGAGCCTTCGCCAGCAGGTGAGGGAACAGGAGCAAGTTGCTCTCCAAAACCGCAGAGAAAGGCTCAAGGAGGCCGATCGGATGTTTGAAGAAGAACGGCAGAGAAATATGCGCCTCCTCGAAGTCAAAGAACGAAAACTCCAGGAGCTCAAGTGAGTTCATCTTAGGCACGGTTTCCTCTTATATGCCACATCTCGCTTCTCTGTCTGCGAGTCAAATGTGTCTCTAATGACTAAACCTGACGTTCCCGTTGTGTGCAGGGCTACAGGGATCCCTGAAAAGTATTGCGTACAAGTGGAACGAAAGTCCCGGAAAATAATAACGGATCCAAGGACTGTGAAGGCCTGAGGCTCATCCAGTCATTTAAGAACAAATAAAGAATTTTAGTTATTATTTATGAACAACACTTGTTGCAGTTTATAAACATATACGAGTGTCTTGTAGAAATTATTCACAATTTAGAAATTCTTGCAAGCATGTACAGCTGCATCTTAAATTTAAATTTCATTTATTTCTGTCAGTTTGCATTCAACAAGCACATAGATTCATAACACAGATATATTTTATATTAATTCTAGTGAGTTTGGCTTACAGCAAATGAAAACCCCCAAAACCAGTTCTCCCACCACCCCAAAAAAGTTACTTCCTCCATTAGCAGAATCAGTTGCTGAAGTTTAGTGGAAGGAAAAACTATGGAAGAAAAAGATGCACAAGCAAAAGAAGGACCATAGCCTTGGGAGGATTTTGAAACAAAGACCATTTAAAGGATTGTGGGAAATTCAGAGGGGGCGGACAATGATATAATTATTGATTGGCCTCACAACTTTGACTAAACGTCATGGATAGTCTATCATGAAGTATTGTAAAGAGGAAAATGAATAGACTGATCTTAACGGTTCAACAGTGTTACTGGCTGATTCACCTCCATCTTACACCACATCAAACCTCAAGTCTTATACCATAGACTTGAGGGATGCACTTTTCTGTGATAAAAAGCTTCTTGCCTCTCATGTAACATTTTAGATTTTCTCAGAAACATAATTTGGATTTTTATTAGTTGAAGGCAAACATTTTCCATCTGAACACAAATAAATCCTTTTAAATCACTGTGTGAACTCAATCTATGAATGTAACTTTTTGAAAACATTTTTTTTTTTTTTTTTTGAGAATCTTCTAATTTGCCGAGATGCACCTGCAGTCAGTCAGCAATAAAAACGGGCTTGCACTTTAACTGATTTTTAGCAGGTCAAATGCCAGGTGTTTGCCAATTGCTGCTTTCGCCAACTGGCTCAAACAGGAAATTCAAGGACTTCTTAAACATGCATAAAAGAATCAAAGCAACCAAGTATGTTTGTGATGAATGACATAGCATGACATATGAAGCTCAAAAGATTTTTTTTACACAATATCCTTTAAAGTTCTCATACTTTTATGACCTCTCACCTTGATGATTGTTCTGTTCTGTATCAAGGCAAAGTCAGATTTCCTTGAAGAGTTCTCAGACCGTCTGGAACCAGGCATCTTTTCTTCTAATTGGCACTGATCTTGTATGGTGAGGATGTGCTGTATTGAAGGCGTTTGATTCCCTGCATGCCTCCCTGTGCCTCTCGGGCATCAATGGCTGCTGCTCCGGCTCTTCGCCGATCTGACATCTTGTCGGGTTTGGTGCTCTGGTGTCCATCAGCCTGAGGCTGCCTCCCCCTCGCTGGTGTTGGGCACCGAATGCTCCCAGGTTCCTAATCTTTTCATCATCGTAACGTCTTTCCAATTACAGTTGAGAAACAAGTATGCATGCCTACTCCAAACACAAATAATGTTATTAGTTACTCTAAAATTTTCAAATTGTCTGCCGCATTTTTATCTGTTAAATGCCTTCATCTTCTAGATGTTTTATGATCCAAACTAAAATATGGAGATATATCAGTGCTGCTAAGATCCGAGAAACATCAGTTCAACTCATTTTATTTGGCCTTTGACATAACTAGGACATTAATACTTGAACCTATTCTTTTATTTAGTGATTATTTTACTGTTTTTTTTTTTGTTGAAATTTAAGTAATACTGACAAAAAAAACGAATCTCTGTTGCATTAAAACCTACAACGTTTATAAGCTGCAGTACCTTTCTTCTGCTACATTTACTTCGGTTCCACAAATGGCTTTGTATGAGAAACCAACAATTGAAATCTACAGAAAGCAGGATCTAAAATGGGATTTGGCCGAGACAATCTTGTTCATCTCTCGAGAAACATTTACCAGAAAAAAGTCGACATATTGCTACTTCATGCCACACAGGAAACTGGAGTCTAATTTCATTTTTATTCAGGATAGTACTTCCCTTTCAGTTAGGTCATAATCTTCCATGTATCAATGACAGATCCCCTTAACTACTATTATGCATGACAACAGAAAGGAATCAAACTTATGTTAGGGATAGGATGACACTTTACACACACAGCTTAAAGCATGGAAGGAAGTTAAGTACATCAAGGGTGATAAGAGGCTCCAACTCACGACCCTTCTCGACAAAGAGCCATTTTTTTCTTCATCTTAAATCTAAACACACAACCTACAGGAGTGTTACGGATCTTCATTAAACCGTCATTAGAACGCCACGGGGTCCACCCGCCCACCTTCTTCCCTCTCTTTGTTCACCACAAAGACGAACAAAGAGAAGAGTGGGTGGGGGGCGAATAGGTAGAGTCTCCAGCTAGAAGTTTTCAGTTCGTCATGTTCACATCTGTACACGCAAAAACCCCCCAAAAACAACAACAACAACAAAAAGAGGTAACGGTGACCGAGGGAAACAGCACAACACCTGGCATACACAGACCTCAGTAAGAGGAAGGTTCGGAGTAAATACACACACACGCATACATACACACGCACACACAGTACGGTTAGGGACCCTGGGGTTTGGTGGCCGTGGTCTCGTCCTTGCACATACACAGACACAGTCTCACACAAGCACTGTACACGGCACAAGAGGTCACCTCAATATATGGAGCCAAAGAAGAGCCAACATCTAGGAGGATGGAGTGAACGGGCCTGTTCAGGCTGGGAGGAGGCTTAAAATTATTGGTCAGACCCTCGGGTCAGACACACACGCACGCACACACATACTAACACCCTCAGTCACACAGTGACATACGTCTGTATGCATTTAAAACTCCATAAAGCTACACGCCTGTGCAGAATATACTATCATTACTTAGTGTTGCTAGCTATAGCCATTGAAATGGCAATATTTAATATTATATGTAACCTTTTTTTCTCCTCAGAATATACAATAATGAAATGCATTTACAGACAAGACAATGGAGGCTGTTCACATGTTCAGTACATCAAAAGTAAGAGCTTGTCTACATTAATTTCTTCATGAGTGCAAAATCCGATGCTCCTCCACCTACTTCAAAGGTTCAATGCTGAGCTTTAGCAAGTCCACTTCTTCACAAACCAATAGAAAAACGAGACAAAACGCAAAAACAAAAAGTCTAAATAAGTTGTTATAAATATGGAATGTGAAAACACAGGTGGTCCAACAACTTTCAAACAATACAAATAAATGTCCTTCAGTGCTGTAGAATATTTTCTCCTGTAACAGGATGATCTAAAAAAAAAAAAAAAAAAAAAGGAAAAAAAAAATACTAATACTCAAAACAACAGTGGGCTGTTGCTTGCTTGTGGCCCTTGCAGTGAGTAGAAGACCATGGGAAGCTGGTGAGGAACAAAAAGGAGGACAGATGGGAGGTCGGACTGTGTCGGGTGGGAGGTTGGGCGTTCACATGCCGTAACCAAAGCTGGGCTGCGGCGGCTGGCCGTAGGCTGGTGCCCCCGTGTAGCCGTAGCCATACGCCTGCTGAGGAGGCACGGCCATGTTGGGCCCTGCTGTTAGCATCAGCTGTGGTGTGCCTGCAAACCATGAAAGTAGGCAGTTACAGACTGGAAGGCTTTGGATAGACAGATGTCAGCCATAAGACAACAAAACAATAAAAGCATAGATAGAAATATGGACTGACACACAAAATGAGGACAAAAAGACGAATGGCTGAATGGATTGTTGGCCAGATGAACAAATGAACAACAGTTAAGACAACTGGATAGATAAAAGTCCATCCTAATTCAGACGTGGAAAATACCTCAATCACACTCCTCACTTTTCGACACTGTCCTGGACTGTAAAGGAACTCTGAATCTGCTGTCAGAGTTATGACTTCACTATGGGTGTGTCCAAAGTCAGAGGCTGCACCCAGCTGACCCGGCTGACCTGGCAGACACAGGTCGGGTCACTCGCCGACTGCCAATGATGGAAGTGAGCGGCTGTGAAGCTGGACGGTGCTGCCTTCAGATTTATTCCTGTCCCTGTCCTTGGTGCATGTAATGTCGCCTAGCAACTGTGACGACGCCAAACACAACCTGGTAGAAACGCAGCTCGAAATCCTGATGACCTTTTAATACTATTTAATGCTTTTTAATTAAATAATTAACAAATAAAGTTGGTAAATGATATCTTACAGCGTTTTTGTGCTACCATATTTAAAGCTGCACAATCGCAGTTAGCAGTAGTCATCCCTAATGCCAACTTATCCGTCGCTATAATTAGTAACTTTTCAGACAAAAAAAAAAAAATTTAATTTGTATCGACAAGTCAGGTTTTTTAATGATCGGTGATCAGCCAGACAATTGCAATTGGTGCACCATTTCTCCTGTCCCACTCTAGCTTCCACTCTGTTCTTACACTGCTAGAAGAACTAAAATCCCCTCCATCAACAGAACAAGGGAACGGCCTTCGGTGCACTGACGGGACAAAATTGGCCCTTAAATGCAGCCTTTGAAGGAATCTGGAGACTCTAACTCAGTTAAAGTGTTAAAGCTGTTATTACCGTAAACAATGGGTTGAGACTCCGTGGCCTGCTCCTCCTGTTTCCTCAGAGACTCAGAGGCTTCGAGTTTGTCCACCTGTGGGAAAACATTACCGAGTCAGACTTGAGCTGAAGAGTCGGCGATCGGCTCCTGAAGAGCACAGGCAGAGACGCCACGTTTGTAAAAAACAAAAAAAAACAAAACAAAACTGACCTCGGGGTTATTTCACTGGCTGACGGATGGGACCATTCCTGACAGGCGAAGATCAATACAGTCCAGATTTAAGTAAATAAATAAAAAAATAAAAAAACAGGCTGCCAGCGGCAGACCTTGCTCATGTGTTGGAGACCCTCCATAAGGCATGAGGATTAACTAGAGTTAAACAGCTACCTGCTACTCTAATCGAGCTTGGCTACAGGCGTCTATCAGATGGACATCCACCTATCCATGGTAACAGTTAGGGAATTAGGAGGAAAGACAAAGACAAAGAGCTACTGGACAATAATGGTCCCACCATCCAGCCACCCAGAACATGTATGAGTATGTAGAGAACCAACTCCTTATCACATTTGATTAAGGGAAACATAACACTCCCCCATTTTCCGCTGAAATATTCTACTTACTATGAAATGAAAAGTCAATCCAAACTCCAATCAGTAATACGGTTACTGATTAATATTGTAATACAAAAACATGTGTTATATTTAAATTATTTCACCTTAAACCAAGTCAATGTGAAAAAACAAAAAATTTAAACAGCTATGAGAAGTTGATTAAACAAAAGAAACAATTTGCTTAGGCCACCCGATTCATTTCTTTCCCCCCCTAAAGTATTTCCTTCACAGTTTAGAAACAAACAAGCAGGGAAGGGACAAAAGAAAGCAAGAACCAAGCTGCCCCAGAGAGCCTCTTCCAACACGTTTGGGTTCAGTTCTCTACATACGGCGACACAGAGACAACTACGGCCGATCTGGTTAAGCAGGCTATGCTGAGAAAATACAGGCTGCAGTTTCATTTGACAGGAGAAGGGGTTGAGAAACATGCTGAAGCAGCAGTTTAGTTCTGTTCTTCTTTGAGGGTGCATGAGAAAGACAAAGCTACAGCGGGAGGAGAGTGAAAGAGGGCGAAGGGGTGTGTGGGGGGGGGGGGGGGGACCCTTTCCGCCCAATCAAAGGTTTCCAGAAGCAGGAACAGCCAGCGGCGACATCTTTTAGCCTGGTCTGAGTGCTGCTGATGGCTACAGAGGTGGAGGCAGAGGGGGGGGGGGGGGGGGCGGGGTGGTTTTTTTTTTT